>NC_085034.1:4047974-4124791 GCF_963692335.1 Osmerus eperlanus
TGCGTGTGTTTGTGTGTGTGTGTGTGTGTGTGTGTGTGTTTGTGTGAATTGTCCCATGGCCACACAGCTGTGAGTCCCAGGGTTCAGGGTGAAGTCATTCAGGTGCTGATGTTGTTGATCTGGTGACAAAACAAGGGGAAGGCTCAGAAGACAAAGGTGTGAAGGTGTTAGTTGGCTCTTACTTTCAGGCAGGGGGTCAGGGGGCAACTGCTGCCTCCTCTCAACAGGAGCACACACACACTTATGCAAAACACACATGCAACACACTTGCAAAACACACACCCAAACACTCGCTTGTGTGTTTATTTTGTTGGGCAGTCGTGCTGTGAGGGAGTGTATATGGGGGGGGGGGGGGGGGGGGGGTGAACATCACACCTGCCTCTCCCTGATTGTCTGTGAAAGTTTTCAGCGGAAAACACAGACCTCCTGCCTCTCACTGACACATACATACACACGCACACACGGGCACACACTCACATACGCAAATACACACTCACATAGACACACATGGAAGCACATACATGTGTACACACATAAATATATATATACACACAGACTCACAAACACACACACACACCAATAATCAGAAAACAAAACAGTCTGAGATGAGAGATGAATTCATGCTAATTGCGTATGCTAATTTTGCACAATTTCAATTTCAGAATTCCAGAGAGTGGCACGGCTGTTCCCTGAGCTGAGATGTTTCTCATGACTGCCAAAAATGCTATCTTTCTTTTCTCACACCATATACTAATTGGAAAAGATTACAAATGTAAATGGCTTCAATCTGTTTCATGACTTTTTCCTTTTCAGTCATGTATTCATCAGATTACTTTTAACCCCATTTAAATGAATCTCTTGAGTTACTCCAGTTCTATTTAAAATATGTGATTGTGAATGGATTTCATGACATGCACACACACACACACAAACAACACACACACACACACAGTCACACACACAGTTACACTTGCCATGGTGTTTTTAGGGGTGCACAGGAGCCTGTCTCCCTCCCCTGTCAGGCCCCTCTCCCTGCCTCTGGTGGAAGACCAGAGTCTCTCTCATCATGAGCCCTGTCATCAGTTATCAGCAGGGTCACAGCTCCATATCACAGAGTGAGCTCTGACCTACGACCCTGAGTCTGATATCCCCTGCCGGGAGCGCGGTATTGACTCAGAGGTTATTGGTCAGCTAATTGCTATTTACATAGCCATATTAACGTGCCTCTCATCTCAGACCCTGACATTTCAATCTTTTTCCCTTTTCCATCTTTCTCCCTCTCTCTCTCTCCCTCTCTCTCTCTCTCTCTCTCTCTCTCTCTCTCTCTCTCTCTCTCTCTCTCTCTCTCTCTCTCTTTCTCTCTCTCTCTCTCTCTCTCTCTCTCTCTCTCTCTCTCTCTCTCTCTCTCTCTCATCTCTCTCTCTCTCTCTCTCTCTCCGTCCCTCTCTCTCTCTTCTCTTTCCCTCTCTCTCTCTTTTTCTCTCTCCCTCTCTCTCCATCCCTCTCTCTCTCTCTCTCTCGTCCTTGCTCAAGTCTTTAGGGGGAGATATTAGACAGTGTTTCTCTCATATTAACAATTTATGGTAAAGGTAACGTTTGGAAGCGAGGGAGGAGAAGAACAAACATTAATATATGCTGGAAAACATCCCCACTATCTTTAGGTTTCTTACATCCTAGCTGCTTATATGGTGTATGTCACTACCTGTGTGTGTGCTGTGTTTGAGTGTTTCCTTGCAACATGCCCTCTCCTCTTTGTCTTTATCCAGACTTTCGCCATTCTCACACTTTCCATTCTAGAAGTTGCTCATGTAAGAGTTGTGGTTAAGGTTAATGAAACAAAAGCAATCTCCCTCTGAGTTAACTCTTAACATAATGCTGCACAGGAAATGGAAAGACTTCCATTAATGTATTTTTTTACAAAAGATTTACAAGTCTTTTTAGCTTACTGAGAGTGTTGGAGTAAAGATTTGCATAGTTGATTTTAGAGGTATGGGCAGAAATGTGGTTGAAAAACAAGTGAAGTTAAAGGGTTGGTAGGCTCCTGAGGGAAACACAGTTTTCCCAGACATCCTCTGCAGTCTCCTATCTTCTTTTCAGTTTAACATTATTTAAACCTCACATACATTTAAGCTTACTATTTTTCTCATATCCATTGTGTTTCACTGTGACACATTCCTCATGCATGTGTTCCACTATGATGTGATCCACAGAGACAGGTTCCACAGAGACAGGTTCCACAGTGACTTGTTCCACAGTGACATGTTCCACAGAGACAGGTTCCACAGTGACATGTTCCACAGAGACAGGTTCCACAGTGACATGTTCCACAGAGACTTGTTCCACAGTGACTTGTTCCACAGTGACATGTTCCACAGTGACATGTTCCACAGTGACTTGTTCCACAGAGACTTGTTCCACAGTGACTTGTTCCACAGTGACTTGTTCCACAGAGACTTGTTCCACAGTGACTTGTTCCACAGAGACTTGTTCCACAGTGACTTGTTCCACTGTGACGTGTTCTACAGAGTTGTGTTCCTGTTATTACTTGAGGGACACAGAGGAGGGCTTGGTTCAGAGATGCACACCTCCCTGTTTCAGCCCCGTCACTCCAGAAACCCACTATGCTGATATGGGACAAAAATCTTGTAAGTTATTAAGCAAAATTGACCTCCTGCTATATATTATGTCAGTAAAATGCTGTGTTGCACCTTTTTGATCTGTGTTTTTTTTTGCTGGGGGCCAGACAGGTGTTGGTTGAAGGGTTGCAAGTGACTCGAGTTAAAAGCTCGACCAAAAGAGCATTGGATTGATTGATAGATTTTGCTAGATTGCCCAGTGGGACAGAGGGACTGCTTAATATACACCTTCACACCTCCGTGCTATTGAACACATGTCACTTCTGCAGAAGCCTTTTGGCGAAAACACGTCCCAAGGCATGCAGTGGCTGTGAAACAATCCTTGCTATGAGTAGGTGTGTGTTCCCGCATGTCTCTGTGTGTGTGTGTGTGTGTGTGTGTGTGTGTGTGTATATCCACATAATTTGTGTATAGTATACTTGGGCATCTTACTTTTCTTTAGGGTTTTTACTTTCAAACATTTTACAAATGCCTTATTTTCTGTTTCTAAAACAGGGCTCTATTCATCTCTCCTCCTACCCTAGACCTCAATCTGGCTAGCAAATACGTTAGCTAATACATTAGGGTCTGCATGAGATGTCCTACCAGAAACAGTATCTTCAGCACAGTTCAGCATGCTCAAGTGGTGTGTGTTTGTATGTGCGTCTGTGTGTGCGTGTGTGTGTGTGTGTGTGTGTGCGTGTGTGTGTGTGTGCGTGTATATGACTGTTTGTGTGGGAGGCGAGCCATGCCCCCACCCTGCTCCCCTGAGCTGGTAGGGAAGGCTCAGATACAACAGTAGGAGCTACTTAACTCGCAACTAGATGCATAGAGGTGAGGAGGTTGCTTTCCCATCACTGAGGGGGTTTAGGGGGGAGCAGCATATTGAAACAGAATCCAAGTCAGTGAAAGAAGCAACAAGACTCTTCATTTTGCCTTGTTGTGCAACAATGCATATTTCCCCCGCCTCCCCTGGGAGATACGCATGCTGCCCCGTGCTGTCCCGTCGATGATTGATACGCGCCGAGCAAAGGAGAGAAAGAGAAAGAACGAGAGAGAATCATGCATAAAAGATGAGCGCAGTTTATTGTGTTTTTCTGGAGGCCATGAGAGCTAGAGTTATGGATTTATGTGCTGTGTGATTGGACGATAGCATAGACCTCTGGGGGAAATGGCATGGGGGGCCAAGAAGGATGTGTGTGAGTGTGTGTGTATTTGTGTGTGTCGGGGGGGGGGGGGGTCACCTCAAAACCACTTGGGTCCAACAGGTTTAGATTTCCCTACCACAATAATGCTGACAAGTTGTAGTACTTGCTTGTCCGGGGGCTTTGGAGAGTGAATCCCCCCCCCCCCCCTCCGTTTAACCCACTAGTGCTCAGTTGAAATACCAGTACAAACTGGGTTGGAAACTAACCAATATGGTTAATTACACTAACTAGGGGACAATGGGATAACAACATTATATTGTTTGTTTTTACAGAATGTTTAAAAGTGTGAGAAAAGTATCCTAAAAGGATAAGCTAGGTAAAATGATAAAGATGGATTCATGTCGGAGACGGGGGAACACCCAAACGATGCTCCTCATCCCTCAGGTCAAGACCTCCAGCTCTACTTCCTGATCATGGAAGGCTTATATCTGACCCTTTAATCGAATAGGTTCTCTCTGGCAGGCATGGCTTTGTTAATTGGTGGCTCTCAGTGCTGGGTGAATATCCTTATTGATCTTTTTTGATTCCTTGGTTTCTTCTTTTCCCCTCTTTACTAATTGGCTCATTGTTCGTTGACAGGATTGACTTTTATGCCTGATATTATGGAGTTATATTTACCCCCCAGAGAGAGAAACTAATGAAGAATGTGGTGATAAACTGTTATTTTTTCCTTTCAACTGACATACGTCTCATAAAGCTTATACCTTGCGGCCCGTAAATTCCAAAAGAGAATCATTATTTTCTCATAAATGTGATGATATTACTTCATCGCCACGATTACGCCCTAAAACGCTTTATGAGATATCTCTTTAGGGCTCTCACATGACCCACTCTCCTGCAACGTGATTGGTTGAGCTGTGTTGGGAGGGGGGGGGGGGGGGGTAGAGATGTATGAAGGGTGGAGAAACACACTCTGTCTCTGTCCCAGGCATAAAGGAGTACACAAAGATGAGAGGAAGCCCACCTGTGACCTCCCCTCTCCTGCCTTCCCTACAGGCTACAGTGGCTCTGCAAACACCATTAATGTGGGGCTGGGGCCTGGCAGCTTCTCCCTCATGTAAACAGAGATGCATGGCCTCACACGAGTCACCTCCAACCTCAGGGTCCTATTGATCCATGTGCTTCAGTCACGTCCGGTCCAGCTGGGTTCATTATAGCTCCACTCTACAGAGACGTGGTTAAGGAGATGGACGGCTTGGTCTTGAGAAGGTTGCTGGTTCAGATCCCAGGGGGCGGATTGTGGTAGCTACTTCATTAGGCTGGGCCACTTTATTTACCGAGAGAGAGGTACTTCCATAAAGTGCAATAAATCGTATTTATTTTGAACAGTACATCAAACAAAACTGCTGTATGTTCACGGTAGTCTCTGAGCAGAACTCAAAGTTACGATGAAAGTCTTTGGTAGACCGAGCGTGTGTGTTTGGCTGGTGACCATCTTCCCTTGGGCGATGAACACTCAGGTTATCCTGCAAATGCTCCTGGTTGCTATGTCCCTTTGTGTGGTCACTCCTGGAGACGCAATCGAGCGGCCCTAGCAACTGCCTCTGTTCCGGGTCCGGGGATGGGGGAAGGGGGCTAGGGGAAGGGGGATGGGGGAAGGGGGCTGGGGGATGGGGAATGTGGAATTGAAGAGGGAGAAGGGAAGGAGAAGGACGGAACGAAGGAAGGCTCAGGGGTGGAGGAGGCGAGGAGGAAGGGCAGGGAGGAGCGTGGTGGTGGTTTTACACCAGGTGTGGGAAATGAAATCTTGTTTCTTCTCCAAAAGGTTAGACAAACACAGATGGTGTGTCTCCGAGCGAAGACAGACTAGGAAGAAAAATCTAACGATACTGTTTGTTATTCCCTGAATGTGGAGAAATCATTAATATGACAGAAAGAGGGCAGCTTTACGTATTATGGAACCAAAGCAATGGTGTGAGACGGAATGCTAAGGAAAAATAAGCTTCTAGTGTGTGTCAGCCTCTGTTCCTGACTCTGTCTCTGCTTACGTTTCTGTCCCTGGCTGTCTCTGTTCCTGTGCATCTGTCTGTTCCAGTTACTGGCCCTTTCCATGCCCTTGTATCTGTCTCTGTCTCTGTCCTGCTCCTGCTCCTGTGTCTGTCTTCATCCATACATCCAGCCGATTTACACTTAGTACGTGTCTTACTGCTCATAGGAAATGCTTGTGTGCTGTCAAGAACCATCTCAACAGTGATCTGTAACCTTTGCGTAAGGTTTAAGACAGAGGTGCCGGATTCTCATCACTTGTATGGAAATGCATTTGTTGTTTGTAAAGCACGAAAGCAGGATAATAAATGTATTGCAATGATAAAATGCTGACCACGCCCCCATCCCCCACCCCTCCCAGTTCCTCCCAAGCGAGCAGCCGATTCCCTCCCACTCCCCGACCCCCAACCCCAGCAGCCCTGTGCATCAATCTTACGTACCTTATGTACATGCCATCCATATGTGTGTGACAGACGTCGACACTCCTGTTTGGTTTCACCCTCTGATCATGGAACTCTGTCCCCACACCTGGAGTCCTCCTCAGACAGACACGTACACACACACACACACTGTACATACACACTGTACATACACACGTACACACACTGTACATACACATGTACACACACACACACACACACAGAAAAAACACAAACACACTAAAGCTAATGTTTGTTCAGATAGTGTTTGCCCAGTGGTACTTGAGCTGGAGAAGGAGTCTTCTCATAAATACATCCCCTCACAGAAGAATAGAATGGCTTAGTAGAGGATTTGGCCGAGGGGTGCAGATGAAGGAAGCGATGTGTGTTAAGGCAGGTTGGATGGGATACACTAGAAAAAGCTTAAGGCTCATTCAAATCAATATGGGTGTTCCAGTGTGGCTACTGTAGGATGCAAAAGTTGAATTGCATGTGGTAATTTTGCATGAGCTTTGCGAGTGTGTGTTTCTGTATGTGGGTACGTTTTTCTGTGTGTGTGTGTGTGTGTACTTTATGTGTGCGTGTTTTTCTGTACATGTGTGATTGCATGTATTTCTGTATGTGCTTTTCTGCATGTGTGTGTATATCTCTACCCCGTAACATCCCTATGCCTCGCCGCCATGACAACCCTCACATTGTGAGGTAGTGATGTCAGAGAAAGACGTTTGTTGCGCGGTGCACCAGATACAGTGCGTGCCAATGCATTGAGGCCGGCTCGGAAATCTCACTGAGGAAGTGTCATGTTTAGTTACACTCCTCCTAATAGAGAGCTCTTCTTTTCATTACGCTGTCTTTTAAACAGGCCACACAGTAGCAACATGTGGCCGTGATCAATTTGAATGTCATTATAAGAGGTTGTGTTCAGGGCCAGCCTTCATTCTCTCCACTCCCTAACACCACCATAATTGAATAAAGAAAAAGGCTCTGAGTTGAGAGCTCCTGGTCAAGCAAACAAAGGGATTATTATCATCTCAGATGAGATTGTATTTACCACAGGGGCTGAGTCAAGCGTGCCATTTACAAAGTAATTTGCCGGTCGTGATGATGCTAGCGTAAATAGATGGAAGTGTGTCGTTAGTTTTCATGCTCAGCCGGTGAATGTGACATTTGGGAGATGGAGGTTTGCTCCCGAGGTGTGCGATGCCCTCCCAGGGTAGGGCTTGCAGGAGGCGGCTGGGGGGGGGGGGGTGGGGGGGTGGGGGGTGGGGGAGGGGGGTGCTGTTGATCACTGCAAGAGGTCAAACATCACGTTGTACAGTGTGTGTGTGTGTGTGTGTGGTGAGTGTGTGGTGTGGGGTGTGTGACTGACGCACCCATCCACGTGTGTGACTGCTTGACATCCAGCATGACCCATTCTGCCATGGTGTGTGAGGCCCCCTGTGTGTGGGTGTGTGTGTGTGTGTGTGTATGTGTGTGTGTGTGTGTGTGTGTGTGTGTGTGTGTGTGTGTGTGTGTGAGTGTGTGTGTGCGTGTGTGTGTGCTAACACCATGCCCGGGTGAGAGGCCTGAAACCCTCTGCAATTCTGCAATTCGTCTTGATTAAGCAAGACCATCTGCAAACATGCATCTCCTCCATGTGTCTTTTCTCATTGAATCATGTGTATGTCTTGTAGAGCTCCACAGCCCTTCCTTCTCTCTTTTACTCATCCTTCTCACCCCCACCTCTTCCAGAAAGGAGTGAAAGAGAGAAATATTATTGGCTTCATGATTTCCCTCTTTGAAAGCCATATGCAATATCAGCCCTGTCACAAGCTCTTTACCTCGGCAGAGTCTAATTTCAGCTGTCACTCTCGCTCTGTACAGTATATATCAAAGGAAACACACGCACAGACGCATACACACAGACACACAGACACTCTGCATTAGGATTCAGTGCGGATGTGATGGTGTGACCATGCAGGCCTCTCTGCTCCTCTCCAGTGTAGCATAGAGAGGGCTATCACACAGCTCAGCAGCACAACCCTGTAGAATGTTCTGGAGGGAGGAGGGAGGAGAGAGAGAGAGAGACTGAGAGACAGAGAGACAGAGAGAGAGAGAGAGAGAGAGAGAGAGAGAGAGAGAGAGAGAGAGAGAGAGAGAGAGAGAGAGAGAGAGAGAGAGAGAGAGCGAGAGAGAGAGAGAGAGAGAGAGAGAGAGAGAGAGAGAGAGAGAGAGAGAGAGAGAGAGAGAGAGAGAGACAGGGGCAGGGGAAATGAAAGGAATAAATCGATCAGAGAAGGGGGTGCGAGATAGAGAGAGAGATGAAGGGAAAGAGAGAAAGAGAGAGATGAAGGGATATACAGTATATGGAAAGAGATTTATATGAAGGGAGAGAAAGAGAGCAGGATAGACTGTTGAGCTGGTGGAGAGCTAGCTAGCATGGTGGCATTAGCAAGGAAAGCCTCCCCACTGCCAGGAGATAAGAGATGGCCTTGGCCAATGATGTGGAAGGGTTCTGATTGGCTGGGAGTGAGGCTCAGCAGCATACTCTCTAAGCACTATCACAGCGCTGTACCTATTGATTACAAAATTGAGGTTAGCTTAGCATAGTGATGTAGCTATGGAATTCAGACTGGAAGTTAGCTTAGCATAATTCTGTACCTATGGAATACGGACTGCAGCTTAGAACCTTGCGAATAACACCGTTTGGGTTGTCACTAAACTACTGTGAAATGTTGGGTGGCAGTCTGCTTCGGGAGTTTAAAGTGCCGATCAATGCAAAATCATCAAAATCATCAGCAAATCATGTCTGTGTTGGGAGTGGAGAAAAGGGTGGAGGTCTGGGTTAAGGTGGGGGGGTTAGCAGGTGTTTGATGACAGTTGGTGATACAGCCTTATGCCTCTCTTCCTATTCTGATGTCAAACGAATGTGTGTTATCAGTACCTTTAGGGATTACCAATATCACCAATGACACACACACACACATCTACACAGACCTGTATGTGTGTGCGTGTGTGTGTCAGTGTTGACTGAGTAGAGAGAGAGAGGGAAGTGTCAAAACTTCTGAAGGTTTTGTAGTTGAGTCTGGTGAGATGTACAGATGAGCAGTGCTCCCTGCTGTGTGGTTGACAGCTACAGGTTGGCACCAGGCACCAGGCCATTCACACACCAAGACATGCTGTAGGCAGGGTAAACCTTTCTGGGAGATAACTCTGCTCTCCTGTGGGAGTGTGTGTGCGTGTGTATGTGTGTGTATATGTATGCGTGTGTATGTGTGTTTGTGAATATGTGTTGCCCCCTTGCCTTCATTCAGAAGGAAACAGGATGCCACTGGTTGCAGTCTAAATGGGATGAGGGTCGATGCTTTCCGATAGAGACAGCCTTGAGGAGAGGCAGCCAGTCAGCAACAAGACAAGAAGCACAGGACAGACACCATGACAGTAACCATCAACACAGGCATTACCATTATCACAGAAATGAGTGTTTTACACCCAGTTTATTCAGCGGTGCCGTAGATAATAGGGCCTATGGAGGCTGGTAATGCAGCGTGTGTAAGTGTTGATCTGAGCTAGGCCTTCTCCCTCTGTCTAACGGATTGATTTACAATACAGACCATGTCTCTGCAGGATATCTCAACCAGCTCTTACATTATGGTGTTTTCAATTTAGAACTAGCTGCTATCTCTTTCTGTATGTGTGTGCACGTGTGTGTGTGTGTGTGTGTGTGAGCACGTGTGCGCTCACTTGCGAATCCTCTGCGTTTGTGTGGATCTATGCACCAAGGCGTGTGTGTGTGGCTTCATGCATGTGTTAGAGCGTGCGTTCGCAGCATATCGTTTCCATAGAGACAGCTAGCCGGCTAATCCTGGGGTGTGCGTGAGGCAGAGCGAGGTGCTGAGCGCAGGGCTGAAGTGCCCAGGCTCGCCCCGGCTCCTAAAAGCTCTCTGACTCTCAGAGCCTTTAGACTTCATTACCTCCACATCCACTTTTGATTGGCTGCGTTTACACTGAGTGCCCCGCGACTGGGAAGGTACCATAACACTTCCCCGCTCCGCCTTCGCGTCGCCATGACAACGTCCTAGACGGAACGAAATCGTTTTTTTTTGTTTTTCACTCACAGACTAGAAATTTTCAATCTTATCTTATAAGTTAAATGATTGTGATTTGGCTTGCTTTTAATCTCAAACCTCCCCTCTTATTATCATGCATGTGTTGGATAGTTGAAGGAGAAAGAGTAGAGAAAGTAGTTTTTTCAGATACAGTAGTGTCTAGTGGCTATTTTAATAGGGTTGCTGTGATGAATGATGGTGGTTTGTTCATCACTCTGGGCCAGTCTCAGTCATCCTGTGTTTGAAATAGAAAAAGGAGTGGGGGGGTCCTAAGCCCCTTGGCTGGTACCGTGCAGTACCCTGAGAGGGCTGGACTTATCTGGACCTAGACCAGACACTCTTGTGTGACTGAGCTGAACGGGCACAGACAGGATCTGGAGGAGGCAGGACCCTAGACCACATCCCATGATGCTTCACTCTCAAGCAGAGTCAAGCCTTGACTCCTCCCTCACACCACCCTTCCAACACCGCCATCGCATGCCTTTGACGACTTGTTTGCAATACAGTGCATGTAAGAGTGAGAGAGAGAGAAAAACGTGTGTGTGTGTGAAAGACAACGAGCTAGAGAACGAGTGTGAAGGGGAAAGAGGGCCGGAAGCTCGGCGGTAGAACCTGCTGGCATCCTTCCAGGTTCCTTCAGCTGGCTCTTTCGCTCCAAACGACTGGAGTGAAATGTATTGATTACTTGGTTGTCTCTCTCTAACCAAGCTGCGCTTCTCTCTTGTTCCAGAATGTTCCTTTTGTTCTTTATCTGTCTCATCATTCTGTCTCTCTTTTTTCCCCCCTCTTACTTACACCCACACACCTTGGTTCTTCCAGCGTTTTCTTCTTCTCTTGATCTATACCATGGTTCTCTCTCCATCTCTCTGTCCACCTCCATATCCATGTCTCTCTCTCTCTCTCTCTCTCTCTCTCCCAATATAATGTATTATATATTTAACTCTCTTTCTCTTCTCTTCAGTATTTATTAGTATTCCCATTTTCATTATTATAATTTAATTAGGCTGGATTGTAAGTGACAAACAATGTATTTCTCTTCATATCAAATGCAGTGTTCAACATTATGTAGATTAGCAATTAAATAATAAGGATTCAATGGTATGCATTTCTGTATGAGTCTGACAAGGTATTTCTCCATGCAAATGAAATGCCCCCCTGGTTTTATATTTCCTTTGGGGATGTTGCATGGGAAGACATGAAACAAGTACAAATTTTACAATGTGTGTGTACACATCGATTTTGTTAATTCACACATGAAAAATTGCAGTATTTTCCTACCCTGAAATTTGTAATCACCCATGATAAGTGTAAATGTTACATTTGTGTCTTTGCTGTCTTTTACCAAAACTGTCTTGAATTATTTTTATTGTGCGGTACTCACACAATATCCGTTAGCGGTGATAACACAAGCAGTTGCACACCCACTCAGACACACAGATACACACACAGAGAAAGACACACAAATGCCAGACATATACATACATATGTGAAGTAATGCACTGTGGGCCACACCCACAGTGTACTAATTGCATTGTGAGGCGTGTGGAGCCCAGTCCGCGTGAGGGGACTGTCAAACCCAGCACTCGCCTGGTCCTCACAATCTTAATTGGTAGTTGTCTTGTATTTCTGTCTTCATTAGTTGCCCCAGACTACCCCTATCTTACTCTCACACACAAACACACACACTAGCACACTGTAATGTGTACGCACTTCCATACCAAGAGATATTCTGCGACCAGTGGTGGTGAAAAGGTCATTAGATGAGCCTGGTGTAATAGCAGTCTGCTCCTACAGCAAGTGTGTCCGGGTTGACAGCTCAAACCAATCTAGGGGTGTAGCAATGGTGTGGTTTAACATTTCTAGTCAGTTTTGTATCTGGACAGCATTATATCACCCAGTCCTTCTCCCAGTCGTACTGATTCAAAATTAATCAAAGTTATTTGCTAAAGCTCTGTTTTTTTAAGATAGTAGTTAGAATTTCAGTTGGTCTTGGTTGGTCACAATAATCTTGTACCCAGACCTCGACATTAGTGGAACGGTTCTAGATGACAGGTCGTGTCGCTCTGGAACCAGTTCTCCTGGCAGGAAGACGGTTCTTCTGCTGTCGAAACGTGAAGAACAGGTTCAATTTTAGGCACCTGCTCTGAACCGGCCCTAAAACTGCCTTGGTGGACCAGGGGTATCAGAGGACGGCTCCCTCAGCTGCCAAGGAGAAGCTCTGTATTATTGAGGATGGGCTGAGGGGGGAGAGAGAGGATTAGTCTGATATTAACCTCAGAGAGGGAGAGAAAGAGAGACGGATGACTTGATGAGGATCACCCCTGGCCATTTAACTCCTTTAATTAAATCCTGGAAGTAGAATCCACTTCTCAGAGAGAGATGGGGAGAGAGAGAGAGAGAGAGAGAGAGAGAGAGAGAGAGAGAGAGAGAGAGAGAGAGAGAGAGAGAGAGAGAGAGAGAGAGAGAGAGAGAGAGAGAGAGAAAGAGAGAAAGAGAGAAAGAGAGAAAGAGATGTAGAATTTGGGCAGGGACAAGGATAAATAGATAAAAGGATACAAAGAAAGAGGAAAAAGGAGGAGGTAGACCATATGTGTGTGTATGTGTTGGTGCATCCAGCCTCCCACAGTGATGAGCCAGATTAATGAGATAGCCCTTTGCCATGGCGGTCACGCTGAGCTGTGTCTTTGACAGGCACCTCTGCTCACAGATAAGGAAAAGAAAGTAGATTTATAGAAACCTGATGTCCATAGACATGTCACACCTCAGTGACAGCTTGGGACTGAACACATGAAGAAGGACAAGGAGACACAGAGTTGGGAGCTCATTTTTCAATATAAAAGAATGTAATTCCTACCTCGGTTTAAACACGATTATTTGCTCTTTTTGGCAGAGTTTAGGGTTCTGCATTGACCATTAGACATTGTATTTGATAGAGGTTATACCACAATTGCAGACAATTATATAACGCTGCCAGGTGATTTATCATAACGCAACACACATTCTTGTTAAATAGACATGTCAGACTCACATGATTATCATTGTGCTCTTTCCTGTGCTGTAATTTATCATCAACAGTCCCTTCCCTGCAACAAACAGCAGCTGTCCAGATCTGTCCTCTGCCCTGTATCTGGGTTGTAAGGAAACATGTAATTGAAAGGGAAATAATACTCTACAGTAAATTATGTTGTTTTTCTCCCATTCGTTATCCTCTGACATGGTGCAAATTCACATTTACATTCCCAAGCTCAGCTGGTGTTACTGTATACATGCACTGGTTATGTGACTAACTCCAGCCAGTTGAATAATAAGTGACTTTGACTTTTTGTTAGCATACTATTGTTTGTTTGTTTGTTTCTCAATACACAAACAAGCTTTCTGAAATGCACAAACAAGGTTTTCTTCCAGTACACAGACATTACACCTGTTGCAGCATTGTAGGTCAACTGTACTTTTAAACAGCATACATCACAAAACACCTTGATTGTGAAGAGCTAAGGTTGTGGTGGTCATTTGAATTGCAGTTCCGTTGAGGTTTTTCATAAACCACAACTCACCAGATAAAACAGAGTTTTTCATTTCCAATAACCTCCTGGGTTGTAAGTAAAGAGCGGTAGTGATAGCTCATCACTAGAGTAGACACTTAAGGATAGCTTCCTCTAGCTAACCTATTTTATTTTATTCTTGTCATGCAGTTGCTCTCCCTCCGACACACACATACTGACTCTGCCTTGGGAAAGTTGTCTGAATGTGGTGTAGAGTAGATATTGGTGGGGTGGATGTGAATCAGAGTCTATGAGGGGACAGGCCTGGACTGGTAATCTGGCATACCGGGCAAATGCCCGGTGGGCCGACGCACTTGGGGCCGATATGATATTTAATATACAGTATATATAAATCTTTATATAACAGTTTTTTTTTTTATACATTTAAAATTGGCCAACGACCGGCCCATTAAGGAGGGACAGCGGCCCATTGGTTCATTTTCCATACTGACACTGGGCTGGCCCAATCACATCTCTTAACAGGCTCTACCCCTCCCCTTCTGTTTCTTGTGTCAGATGCAGTGGCTCAGAGCCCAAAATCTGTGTATTAGGATGGAGAAACAAAAGCGCAAGGGCAAGGAGGTGCGGAGAAGTTGCGGGCCCAAAAAAGAGTCTAAAACAAGTCTAGAGGTTGATGCCTCAACATGTGCAAAAATAACCGACATGTTTAGTGCTGTAGCTTCAGTTTCTAAGCCTACAGTACCTGACATTTAGCAAAAACAGGTGAACATAGAACATGGAGGAGAGGTGACTGGCCATGACACTTACTACTCAGCTTTGTAGGGGTTTTGGGGAATGGAACAGTAGGTAGGAATATTTACAGGGACCGCAAGGATGGTGTACTGGTGGGTGGTGTCTGACCGGTTGTGGTCGGCCGGTCTGAGCAAAAATGCCAGGGCCATTTTTTTTATCCCAGTCCAGCCCTGTGAGGGGATGACTGTACTGTTATGCAAGGTACTCCAGAGATCACACTATTCTCTCTATCAGTGAATAAGCACTCTTACACACACTTCATCATACCAGGTATTGTAGCACACACATACACACATACGCAAATAAGCATTAACACCTACTTTGATAAAGTGTTCTGTTTCAGATTACCTTTGTTCTCTCACTCCATCCCTCCATGCCTCCATCCCTCCAATCATCTCTCCCTCCAACCCTCCACCCTTTCATCCATTCATTGAGTCTGTGGGAGTGGTATTTAAAAGGCCTTGCTAAGAAACAGCCATTTAGGCTGCTGGAAAGAGTAAGCCACAAATGTGTGGACACACATGCATACATACACACTTATACAATCTTATTTGATGTAAAAATCTAAACTAGTACACATTGTTCATTTACAGGAGGAGTTTGACTGCCAAACAATTCACAAATGATATCTTAATAGATATTCATGGGGTGACCTAAACCATGATCTCTTGGGTTTTGAAGCATACTTTGAACTCTCACTGAAATGTAACCTCAGTAAGTTAGCTCGTTCACTTGAGGCACCAGTCTTTATGTTCTCTGTGATATGTTAATTGAAACACATTTTGCCATACAGTCAAGCAGTGGTAGATATCCAGTAGACAATCTCTAGTAGATTTTCTTCAGAAGAACTCTCAATGGACTGGATGACCTATGTAAAGCTATTTTGCTTTTGAACTGGGAGTGTTGGGAAGTTGTGAAGTTCTAAACGAGAAACAAGAGACTTTTCCTTTACCACAACCATCTCATAACCATAGTGCATGGTTCAACCTGCAGTTGGAATGGCAGCTCAAGATGTAACACAACCACATCCAGTTACTATCCTGGTCCCGGCCGCCCAGATAAGCACAGTGGTTTTTGGCAGTGGGTCGGCCAGCCTGTGGGAGGCTTGTATAACTCCTGCAACCTACGCTCTCCTTCCTCCGGTTGAGTCAAAGAGACTGGGGGCGGGCACGGGCTATTTCAAAGGTGGTGTGATGTTGTTTGAAGACACAGCGTGCATCTCTGTCCAGGTTTTGGGGTCTCAGAGATTAGTTTGTTCCTGTGTTCGGGAAGGAAGGTGCAACTGTGTGGTCATACTGAAGATGGTCTTTGGCTTTGTATCTCTGTTGAAGCAGGTTTTTTTTTTTTTTTTTATCAGTCTCAGCTTGTCTTGTGCAGGTTTGGGTCAGCGTGTGCCTTGCTGTATCAGTACAGAAACATACTCCTCACCCCCATCCTCCTCTCAGACTGAGCATTTCTGTATGATTGAACTCGTCTCTCTTTCATTCTCTCGTTCCTGCCGCTTCGTCCTGATTGAATGTGTTTTATCTATTCACACAGGGGTGAGGCGAGGTGGGGGGATGAGGGGTGCGTGGGGGGCAGGGGTGTGTGTGGGTGGGAGGCTTCGCGTAAGTGAAAGGATCTCTGTCTACCCTTACTCTTCTCTCTCTCGATCTCTCATCTCTCTTCTCTCTCTCTCTCTCTCTCTCTCTCTCTCTCTCTCTCTCTCTCTCTCTCTCTCTCTCTCTCTCTCTCTCTCTCTCTCTCTCTCTCTACATACACATCTCTCGGTCTCTAATCTCTGTTCTCTCTCTCTGTTGTTAGAACCCGTCTCATCAAACCCAGCAGAATGACCGTTGACACCATCTCCCACCACAACATATCTACCCAGATCCCAACCCACCCACCCACACACTACCCACACACATACACACACACACACTACCTGCCACTATTGTCTGCAACAGTCTACTGTCACATGTAGCCATAGCTATTCACTCACTCACAATAACACTCACTCACTTTTGGCAGGGCAGCTGTCAGCCAGCTCTGTATAATGGCTCTCTCACACACACACACACACACACACAGATAATCTCGACACACACCTACACACATCTCAAATCACACACACTGGGTGTGGCTGGACTCGGCCACTGCATGCGCAGTCTTCAAATGAAGGACAGTTTGGCGCTGGTCGTGTGTGCTGGGAGGAGGTGTTAGGGATGGACATGGTGAGGGAGGGAGGATGGAGAGATGGAAGGAGGTGAAGGGAGGAGGAAGATAAATGTTGATAATCAATGACCTCTGGTGAGAGTCTCCCTGTGATTGTACCCCTTCATCTCTGATTGACTGAAAGGCCACCAGAAAAGTGTGTAAAATAATGAAACATGCGCACGCAGTGTGTGTGTTTATGTTAATATAAAACGATTAATCACTGCAGATAAATACTTCACCAGTGTAGTATGAATCTGAGAGTGTCCAACCGCAATCTAACGGGACAGAAAATGAAAGGACGAGGTTAAAGCAGCAACAGACAGGAAAGACTGATGTTGAGAAAAGAGAAAGAATTGGAAATGTTCAGGGCGGAAGAGAGATGGGGCAGGAGATCTGTGTAGGGGATGAGTGGGATGTGGAGAAGTGGAGGATAGCAGCGAGGGAAAGAGATAGAGCGGGAGAGATAATGAGAGTGAGATACAGAGAGATGGGGAGAGAGAGAGAGAGAGAGAGAGAGAGAGAGAGAGAGAGAGAGAGAGAGAGAGAGAGAGAGAGAGAGAGAGAGAGAGAGAGAATGAGGAGATAGAGATGATTTCCTATTCTGTCAGACGCTCTGTGGCTCATTCATTATATTCCCCAGGCAATTACCCAGGCCACCTGCTTTGTCTCTGCTCTCATTGTCTCCCCCTCCCTCCCTTTCCCTTCCCTTCCCTTCCCTTCCCTACCCCCTACTCCCCCTCTCCCCCCCCCACCCTTCCCTCCTCCCCTCCCCTCTTTAATCCTCCTCCTCCCTCCTCCCCCTCCATCCCTCGTCCTCTCCCTCCCTCCCTCCTTCCTCCCTCCTCCTCCCTGTCCTCCTCCTACCTCCTCCCCCTCCCTATCTCGTCCTCTCCCTTGTTTTAGCCACTCTCACCTCCAACTCTTCCAATGTTCTCACACTCTCCCTCTTTTCCTTTCTTTCTCAGTGCTGCTTGTTAAACGTGCAAATGAAAACACGGGCGGTACGTGTGTGTGTGTGTGTGTGTGAGTGCTTGCCTGTCCTTAACACCTCACATGCTAATATGACATGAAAAACTCTGTAGACTTTCAATCACCTTTCTTGTCCTTACGTCCTTTCCTTGCTATAGGGAAAGAAGGAGCTTTTCCAGAACCACATTTAACGTCCTTTACTGTTAGCGAGTCAGTGCAGTAGCAACGGTAGCTAAGTCCTGATGCTAGGGCTGGCGGGTGATGGAGGACATGTCCACTAGTGGTTAAGGGTCAGCTCCCAGCTGCCCCGTAGCCCAGCACAGGACTCTGGGAGGATGCATGCGCTGCGTGGAGGGACAGACGTGGTGTCATTTGGACACAGTGGGCTTTTGCATTAGACCTCATTACAGCTCTCTGATGAATCGCTCCAAATTATAGCCTGCGAAACGACATCTGCCAAAACGGACAATAATAACTCCAAACTCAAGCTTTTACTCCCTCCAGCTCTCTCTCTCTCTCGCACGCGCTCTCTCGCTCGCTCTGTCTCTCTGTCTCTCTCTCTCACTCAGCACACTGAATATGAGTACTGTTTTCAGAATGAAGCTTATTCATTCATCCATCTTAATTTCAATCCAATATCTTTGTGTACAAGAATGTTGCCTCGATCACTTCATTAATGTTTCACAAACAAACTTAAGTGTTTTCTCACGTTGCGGATTCCGTGACTGTTTGTGTGTGCCTGTGAGTCTGTTTTCTGATGTGTACTTGTGTGTACGCCTGTATGTGTGTATGTGTGTGTGTGTGTGTGTGTGTGTGTGTGTGTGGCTTTGTCAGCCCCTCTCCTCAGATAACCCTCCTCCAGACAGCAGAGCTGACATGATGGATGTTCTGGAAGCCTCAGGCTAGATCTCTGTGGCCTGTGCCTTATCCCTCTTATCTCCCAGCTATTTTCTTGACCCCATAAATGCTGTCTTCATTCGAATCAGGCCCCTGTCTCTGTAGCTTGTCACAGCTCACGCCCAGGGGCCAGGAGATAGCATCAGTAGCTGGCAAACACACACCTTAATGTGGCCCTCCATCCGTACATTTAACATGGGCACATGAGGTTAGTGTAGGGTTAATCAAGGATTTGCATATTGCTGGGCTGTTCCTGGTAAAGTCAAGAAGTCCCTGAAGCAGCAGATCGTGAGAGCTGTTAGAAACCGGCACGTCAGCCATTTTCTAAACTGCAGTTTTTGAGGGCTTTGTTAGTGTTCCTCGTTCTGTGCCCCACGCCGGGGGAGCGGGATGAAGGAGCTTCTCCTGCTCACTCACCACTGAGTGTCGTACAGTACAGGACCTTGAGACGCAGCGGAGAGCTGGTGAGGGAGCGCTGAGGCTGTGCGGGGTTTCAGGGATGGTTCTCTCTGTGCGGCGGGTCCAGCGCAGGAGAACCCAGTGGGCATCTTTGGTTCCAAAGCCCTGATCTTCACAGCTGCTGTGGGATCCTCAGGGAGGCAGACAGAGGATGACATACCGCAGCATCAAGGACTCTTAGAGGCCTGAAACCATCAAGGCCCTACCGCTGGCTGGCAGGTTTATTGGATGAAGGCCTGTCATTGGCTCTGGGCGATGTTTATATCTGGAGCACCATAGGCCTGAGGCTTGTAGTGATCAAGGGCTCTGATTGGCTTGGGGCTTCCTGAGATCTGGGCTGTGTGTTGGATTCTTGTCCACACTCTTACAAATGCAGAAACACACACAAACACACCCACACACACAGCTACACACACAGCTGTGTGTTAGTTGACTTTAAATGTAAGTCTTGGTCCTATCTACTACAGTGGTTCATGTAAGGGGATAAATCATGTTCCTACAGCAGTACTAGCAAGGCTTATATAAGGACATGCTCTGTTCCCAAGCTGATAAACAGTCTCTTTGGTGGTGTGGCTTTGCCAAAACCTTCCACACTCCCCCTCCACCTACCCCAGACAGCCAGGAGACACACCATAGGAATCTGTTACCATGGCTACTGGCAACAGCTCGCTATGGCTCTGGCATGTCTCTCTCTCTCGCGCGTTCTTTTCTCTCTCTCTCTCTCTCTCTCTCTCTCTCTCTCTCTCTCTCTCTCTCTCTCTCTCTCTCTCTCTCTCTCTCTCTCTCTCTCTCTCTCTCTCTCTCTCTTTCTTTCTCTCTTTCTCACTTTCCACCTCTCTCTTTCTTTCTCTGACTCTCCTACTCGCATCTCTCTCGCACGCTTTCCATCACTCTTTCACAGCTTACTTTCTTTTCCCCTTCTTCTTCATCTCTAGTTCTCACTCCTTCCCCTTCCCCCTCCCCCTCCCCCGTCTCTCAGAGGTGTTTTGGTCTGGTGTATATTTCAGGGCCTGTTTTCCCTTCAGTCTCATTGGACTCATTAGTGTTCTTAGCTGAGGCCAGAAGCTTTGCGCTCAGCCCAGTGGTGTAGACAATGTGTGTTTGTGTGTGTGTGCGCGCGCGCGCATGCGTGTGTGTGTGATCTAAAGGGCCTCTGGCATGCAGTAATTATTGGAGCTTGAGGCTTAGGATGTTTATGTTTGATTACAGTGATCAAGGGGCCAGTTACAGAGACTAAAAGGTCAGCACCTTTCATGGTAAGAATATATATGACTGTGTGTGTGTGTCCATGCGTGCGTGTGTTTCCACTGGGTGGTACAGTAGCAGTAACAGATAGGAGCATGAGAGCCTGTTTAGAGGGTGTTATGTGTAAGGGTAGACATTGATTGGAGGTCATTTATAAATGATGGTGCATAATGTAGCACAACCCCTCAGATGGCCTTCTCCAGCTCAATAAAACATGAGGCCCCCAGCGAGACCATGAAATATTCATGTTAAACCCAAAGGATATAGGAGTCACTTCTCAGAGTTACTTACCGTACAGTGTGTGCAGTATGTGAGTGTGTGTGTGTGTGTGTGCGTGTGTGTGGGTTTGACACTTGTATCAACCTAACCTAACACTGTACTACAAGCAGGCTGTGGGCCAGTGCCCGGGTGAGACAGGGTAAAAATCATATGCTGTAGTAGATGGGTTGTCGGCCAAGTTCTCCGCTGAAATACACAACCCCCGAGAAACACACTTACCCATGGTTTTCCACACACCCCACACACACACACACAGTATGGCCAATAGCACAGCTAGCGAAGCGTTAGCCTGAGACGGACGATTTGTCTGCCTCAATTTCCTCTCTGACAGGCTCTAAATGTTCTGAGATAGAAACAACAGCTGGAACCGTTATCTCCCGTCTTGTCACCTGGTCTGTCTTTCCCATGCCGAACCAGAGAGGAGTGATACACAGGGTGGTGTTCAACTGAGGACCAGCTGGAGGAGAAAGACTGGACACCAACCAGCAGGGTTGTTTGTTAGTTTCTCCACACTCTGCTTGTCAGAATGAGATCAGACTGTAATAGGGCCATGCAGCAGGTCAGACAACATCTGCTGTCAAAACCAAATTATCTTCAGTCAACAATCACTGGACCAAACCCCGAAACCCTATTTTTGGAGACATTCAGCGCACGCGTCGGCAAACACACGCAAGGAAGGTGGACGCACATACACACGCAGGGCAGGTGGCCGCACATACACACGCAGAGATAAACACACATGCTGTGTGTGCCCGGTTGGAAACACATGCACATACAGTGTGTCCTTTTTTCTCTATTTCTCTCTCACTTCCTCCTTCAAACCTGTCACCATTCTGTAGTGTCTGTTCTCGGAAACTGCTATTTACATCCTTGTCTCTCCATTTTTCTATCTCTCTCTCTCTCTCTCTCTCTCTCTCTCTCTCTCTCTCTCTCTCTCTCTCTCTCTCTCTCTCTGTCTCTCAGTGCAGCTGTCACTTCATTTCAGTGCTTCATCTATTTTTCATGGAGGTAAATTGCGTGGCTCCTGTGCTGTGAACTCTGCCTCCCTAATCCACAGAGATAACCTCTAATAACACACTCTGCCATTCATTAGTTCACCTCCAGCCCCTAGCTAGAGCCAGCTAGCACTACAAAATAAAAACAGGCCGATTTCTTTCTCTCCTTCTTCCGCCCCTCTCTCCTCCTCTCTCTTCCTCTGCCTCCCTATCACGTTTCCTCACCTCCCCGGCTGTTTTGCATCAATCTGTGTGTGACACAGCATTTTGTGGATGAGGAAATGGAATCTTTTAGACCTCACAACACCTTTGGTGGTGAACGGTAATCACCTGCTTTCATAGCTCTGGGCACGACACACATGTTAAAGCATTGGCACTGAGACTGGACAGAGCTGTCGATGGGTTCACTGGGCACCGGTGGGTGTGTGTGTGTGTGTGTGTGTGTGTGTGTGTGTGTGTGTGTGTGTGTGTGTGTGAGTGTGTGTGTGTGTGTGTTATCCTTGTACAACCTGCCATACTTTTCAGATAATTACATACACTGTACTACATGCAGGACAGTAGCTACTGTAAGTGGGAAACGATGAGAGGGAAAGAGAGAGTGAGAGAATGGGATGGACAGAGAGACAGATGGAAGGGAAGGTAGATATTCTTCAGAGTAGTAATTAATCACCGATAGGATTGTGATCTTTAATAGCTGTCTGTTAAAAGCTAATTAGATGATGTTAGCTCTGGCAGATTTCCTATCTTTGTCCGTCTGTCATCACTCACACACACACACACACACAAACACACACACACACACACCACACACTCATATACACAGCAACAGCACACCCACAGGCACATTCAGAGCTGAGCTTTACAATAAACAGTATTTACCAGAGGTGACACCAAACGTCTTTGTGCGTCATTCTGCATCTGCTATACAAGCCCCAAGATAGCTTCATGTGGAATGGTACAAACCAGTTCCATGGTATAGTCTTCCATCCAGCCTTAGCAACTGTAGATTCAGATACATTAATAATCATAAATCTGTTAGTCAAGCACATATATGCTCTTCCTTCCTTGTTACCTGTTAGCACCTACAGGTGTCTGCTGATGCTCACTGGGCTGTACAACAATGCTATTCCAGAACAGGAAGTGTAGTCTTCTAAGGTTGGTGGTACTGTATGTTCCTTCCTATCCAACACTGAGGTGGTCTTTCATGCGAGATAATAGGCTCAGGCCCATCAACAGCCATCATTCTGAAGGTCTTCCCTCAAACAGGCCTTCTGGCCCCAGGCTTTCACTACACACACAAATCCACACATGCATACACGCTCACACACACACACACACACACACACACTCACACACAGTTACATAAACACCACTCACACATTGAATGTTGATGATAGTGCTGTGTGGCCTGATGAGTGTAATTGAGAGATGGTGTTCTTCTGTTGGAGAGGAAACACAAACCACAGTGATTGGAATGAAGACTACTAGACCTAACCCAGCTATCAGTCCTAAACCTCCGGCTCGCCATTTATCTCTTCCCTCCTCTGTCCTCCTCTTCTCTTCTCTTGCCCTCCTCTCTCATTCCATCCTGTCATCCTAACCCTCGAGTGTACCCTTTACCACTCTCTTTCTCTGTCTCTCTGCTTTCTTTCACTTTTCTCCCGAATTCCTTCTTTTGTTGTCTTCTCTACATTTCCATTCCTTATAAGCTCTCTCTCCCTTTGTCTCTCCTTCCGCGATGATGATGATGACAATGATGACGATGAAGATCAGCTGACAGCGCTTGTGTCACGGTGCGGGAGACAGTGCAGGGTTTCTGGGGTGTGTGTAGAGTGCGTGGGGTGTGTGTGGGGTGGGTTTGTGGTTTGTGTGCAGTATGTGCGTCGCAGTCTCTCCTCGGGGTCCGTGTTGTGGTTGTCACGGCGATTGTCTCCGGGCTGATGCTGGTTGACGGCCAGTGTCACCATCACTTTCCATCACATGCCTGTAATAGCTCACATTTCACCGTGTGTGTCTGTGTTTGTCTGTGTATGAGTCTGTGTGTGTGTGTATGTGTGCGTGCATATGCGTATGCCTTCATGAGAGTTTTTGAAAAGAATAAGTTGTTCCCAACCAACTGAGATTAGCATTCACTGACGCTTGCCTCATTGACGTCAGTCGATGCACTTCTCTCCACTCCCACTGTTACTATGAGAGAGCACAGATAGCAAGTTCACCCTCAGCAACACCGACACTCGTTCCACTTTCTCACGCGTTACTCTTTAAAGTTGTAAAAGGGCAGCTGGTTTTCTGGGATGATTTCCTGTGAGAGTGCTCTGCCTGCAGATCAGACTTGCCTGCAGATGGCAATGTGTAGCACTTCTCCAGCGGAGTCTGGAAAACGCTGCAGACTTCGCTCATGTCTGCTGCCTCCGGAAGGCTTCCCGTTCATCCTTGAGCTCTCAACACACTTCATAAAGCACTCCACAGCCCCCTCACTGAGGTCAACATGCAGCTCTTGTGCAGAAGGTACTTTTTTTCACCATGTTTTTAAGATGTCTGTCATTTGAATGTGATTGGAGTTAGCAGCTCTATTAAGACATCTACTTCACGGTACGTGGAGAAGATTCCAGAGCTGTAAATATCCTTGGAGCGGTGAACACTTCTGCGGTCTTCAGTCTACTGATGTATTTATAAAACAACAGAGCTTCCGTGAATGACAGCCTGCCGTCGGTGCTGATGGACAGACCGCAGAACGAGAGAGAAAAGAGAGAATAATAGAGAAAATTACATAAATTCTTTCTCTCTTGAGTGCGCTAGTTATTTCTGACACATCCTGACTTGCCTCTCCACCCAAGTGAATTTGGGTCTAATCAGAGTTATACAGTTTGTCACCTTCTGGAAACATCACTCCCAGTGAGAGAGAGAGGGAGAAAGAAAGTGAAAAAGAGAGAAAACGACAGAGAGACCTACAGAGACAGAGAGCAAGACAGAGAGTGAGAGACAGAGAGAGAGACAGAGAGAGAAGGACAGAGAGAGAGAGAGAGAGAGAGAGAGAGAGAAGAGAGAGAGAGAGAGAGAGAGAGAGAGAGAGAGAGAGAGAGAGAGAGAGAGAGAGAGAGGAGCAGACAGAGGCAAAGAAAGAGGCAGATAGTGAGAGAGAGACCATATGGGTTATATAGTTTTTAGATAGGGATGATGAATGCTATCCATAAAGTGACTCATGTTTAGTTTACCTTGTGACAGTAGTAAACATCTGGTGTGTAGGGGACGTCTGTGGCATCCAAGTTGCGTATGTGTATGCCCAGTGTGTGTGTGTATGTGTGTATGTGTGTGTGAAAAAGAGAGAGAGAGAGAGAGAGAGATGAGAGAGAGAGAGAGAGAGAGAGAGAGAGAGAGAGAGAGAGAGAGAGAGAGAGAGAGAGAGAGAGAGAGAGAGAGAAAGAGAGAAAGAGAGAAAGAGAGAAAGAGAGAATGGAGGTTTCAGCCATATCAACTGTGAAAAGATTGGAACGGCGTGTGTAACGGGCAACAATCAGAGTTTTTGCAATGAGAGCACATTTCACTTGTAATCTAACCTTTAATTCCTAACCCCTGGCAGGTAAGAAATGTTGCCTGGATATGAACATGCAGTCTGACAATAATGTTGCATGTCTGAATGAATGCAGTGGAGCTGTAGTCTCTTAGAGGACACGTCCAGACACTGTGACTGTGCTTATTAGGTGTGGGAATCTTTTGGTACCTCACGATTCAAATCGATTCTTGGGGGTCACGAAATCGATTAAAAATCGATTCACGTTTTTTTTGCGATTTTTAATAAAATAAACAAAAATTTAATGTGAATCGCTAAAAGACTCAATTGCGATTCAAATGTGAATCGATTTTTTTCCCCCACCCCTAGTGCTTATACTGGTGGACTCTCTGTTACTGTTTACATTAGATGCTGCTGTGAGGATAAATCACGTCTCATTTTATCTTCCACTCTCTGTCTGTCTCTCTCTCCTCTCTCTTTCGTCAGAACTAGGGATTGAGACATGAAAGCAGCAAAGAGGTACTACAGCTAATCTTTATTCATAGCTTCAACTGAAGACATATTCCAGATGAGGAGCTGGTTCCTCCAGGTGGGACAATTGAATCACACACACACAGTTTCTTCTTGATTTACTATCCTTGTGGGAGACATCTGGTCCCCACAAGGCTAGTTAAACAAGACCACACACACACACATGCTTCTCCTATTTTATACATGCATCTTTGGGAGATAACCAGCAGAAAGGTCATCTCCATCAGGACATTCGTCTTAATGTCACATGTTCTCTAAAGAGCATCTGTGAGCTCACGGTTGGCACCTGGTCCCCCAGATCCATAGACATAATAAGAGTAGACGCTGCATTGGCTGCTGGGCGCGAGAAATGCGACCGCCATCTTGGACAGGGCAAATTCCTAGTTGCGTAGCATCAGAATAACAAGATGCCAGCACTGTGCAGCATATTCCTGCTCAAATTGTCGGACAATCGCAAACAGGGTTTGGGGGATTACTTTTCACAAGTAAGATTTAACATTACCATACTTTTGGTTGTATTTTATGAAAAGAATAACCCATGTCCTGTATCATAGCTACATGTATGACCTTTGCAGCAAAGCAAACCGCGTGAAAATCAGTTCGGTATTCAGTGCGGTATGATTAATTAAATGTGCTGACAACTCATTGCCCCAGCCAAACAGATAACACTAAGTGGAGCGGTTGCCCGTTCCAAGATGGCGGGCCCCTCGGCTCGTCAGTTCCAGTAGGCAGTAGCGGTCGATGCGGCGTCTACTCTTTATTATGTCTATGCCCCAGCTCATGCTGCCATTAGACCAGAGCAGTTGATCCCAGAGGCAAATATCGAATACATGCAGATGCATGTATTCACCATTCGGGTCCAGGGTAAGCATGTTCTGTTCAGTCTATTTCAATTGTCCAGGCCTGTTTGTGTCTAACCTGAAAGTATCTCTCTGTGATCCTGAGTGTATAAGGCTTGGTCTAGCTTGGTCTAACCTGTATTGTCTTCTTTATTTCCAGATACGAGTACCTTTGTTACCATTGATTGGCTGCCTCCTGTCCAGTCCTGTTCTATTATGCGCCTTATTGGCTAATGTCAGAGTAAGAGCCTGTGCTAATCCCGCTCAAACGCACACGCATGCATACACACTCATACAGACACCCACATGCACACACACACACACACACACATGCACACACACACACATGCACACACACACATGCACAAGCACACACACAGGTGTTTTCTTTGTGCGCCCGTCACATTGTCTGAATGTTAATTACATGCCAGAGACATCTGGGCCTTTCCGTCATAATCCCCCTTTAATTACGTGTCCCCACAATGACACAAGTTTACAATGGTGATTAGCGCCATATTACATATATTGGAAAATGTGTAGATGTGTGTCTGGGGGAATGACAGTTAATGGAAAGCAAATAAGGGTGTTTGTTTGTTTTGTTATTGTTGTCGATGGTGGCGAAGTTGGTGTAGGTCGTGGTGTTTGTGTGTGTGTGTGTGTGTGTGCAGGATTGAAAGAGAGAGAGAGAGAGAGAGAGAGAGAGAGAGAGAGAGAGAGAGAGAAAACAAGAAAAAGAGGAGGAAGGACTCAAATAATGCATAAACACACACACACACATTGTCCTGTTTAAAGAGCCCTTAGGGAGCTCTTCTCAGTGTGTTGGGGATTCCATGAATAAAACGGCAAGTTGACCCTGACTACTATAAAGCTTCTCTTTGTGCAGCCTCACAGGCCTCTCTTTCTCCTTCCTCTCTTCCTCTTTTCTTTCACTCTCTCTCCCTCATTCTCAGATGAAATCTTGCCTTTCTGCTTTCTTCTCCATCTCTCCATCCTGTCATGGAGGAATGGATGCTGATGATTTATTCATGAGGCCCAATGGGAAGACTCACTATGAGGTCTGCTGGCCACTGACAGGACAGTACAGTGCTGGCCCTCATACACACGTGACCTTTCACCTCAGCAGAGACATGACCTCTGACCTCTCAGCAGTGCTGGCCATTGGCCCCATTACAGCCTATTAATCACATGCCCTGTTTCCCTTCAAATGCAGGGCTGAGCTGAACGCAGTGGATGGGCGGGTAGTGTGTGAGTGTGTATGTAGGTGTCTCTGTGTGTGTCTGTGTGTCTATGTCTGTATCTGTGTGTGTGTGTGTGTGTGTGTCCACAATGTGCAGAGCAGATTCCTATGTCTGTGTCCCATACAGCACAATGGTGTCCTTCATTCTGTAGGAGGTTGGTAAGGAGCTGAGAGGCGGAGGGCCTGAACGCAGCCTCTGTGTGTCTCTGGCCGTCTCGCGCAGTAGATGGCAATCAAATGTCACACACACACACGCGCGTACACACGCACACATTCCACTCTCTGGCCGCCAGTGGGGGAAGTCTCACTTCTGATCCTGTCAGTCCAGCATTGACTGGGGAGAGGAGAATGTGTACACATCATGAGCAATCTGCTCTCTATATACATTACACATCTATATATACACATATCTATCTATATATATATATATATACCCATATGCATATCTGTATCTTACCCTTTTGCCTGTGGACCAGATTTTGTTGAACTCCTTTTTAACCTCTCTATACCTCATCCCCAGTCCACACACACACGCACACACTCTCTCTCACACACATACACACACACTCACATATAAACACACTTTACTCAGAGGAGTCTTGGTTTCCTGGAGAAAGGACCTTTTATTTTTGCACTGATGCTTCCTTCCTCCCTTTTTTCTCCCTCCCTTCCTCTCTCTCACCCTCTCTCTCTCTCGCTCCCTACTTTCCATCCTCCTCTCTCTCTCTCTCTCTCTCTCTCTCTCTCTCTCTCTCTCTCTCTCTCTCTCTCTCTCTCTCTCTCTCTCTCTCTCTTCTTCCCTCCTTTCCCCCCTCCCCCCTCCCTCCTCCCGGCCTCTCCACCAGCTGGGCTTGGCAGGTGCCCAGGGTGCCCAGGGTGCCCAGGGTGCCCGGCGCTCAGGGTCTTCTTGGGGTCCTGCCCAACTTGCTCTTCCGCTCGGGCATGGCACCACAAGCCCGTCATGTCTTGGCACAGGCAACAGGAGGGAGTGTGTTTGTGTGTGTGTGTGTGTGTGTGTGTGTGTCTGTGTTTGTGTCCATTTATGAATGCATGTGTGTGCAGGTTCATGTGTGTGTGCATGCGAGCCTGGGCCTCTATACTGTATATCCTCTGGGAGTTTATTGTGGTTTATACTCTCCTTCATCCCCTCATCCCTTCACTTCTCTCTCTATAACTCCTTCTCTCTCTCTCTACCCCTCCTCTCTTTTTCTCTCCATCTTTCTCTCTCTATTAACCCTTTCTTCCCTTCCATCCTCCTTATTTCTTTCCGTCTTGCATAGACTCTCTCTCTTTCTCTCTCTCTCCCTCTCGCAATGGAGAACTCTTCACCTTGTGTACAGTGCAATGTTTCCACCTGTCTGTTCTCCCACACACACTGACACACACTGACCTGTAGCTCAGTCTGTTTTAATAAAGCACTATTATTCCATGTCATTATATCCCTATCTCTCTCCTTCTCTCCCTCTCTCTCCCCCATTCTCTCTCTCACTCTCTCTCTCTATCTACCTCCCTCTTTCTCCCTGGTTTCCAAATGGAACAACAGACGTCCAGGAAGCCAACAGGAGGAAGGGTTCTGTTTCCATTGTATGTTGAGCAATGTCCTCCGGCTTATGATTCAAGCTTGATCCTTTTGTATTGTGAAAGTGTGTGTGTTTGTGTGTGTGCGTTTGTCTATGTGTGCATCTGATGGGGTGCCAGAGATTCAGAGGACTGACAGAGTCTGAGGGTTGTTCTAGAAGTTTCCAGGGGTGTGGGATGGGCAGACAGATGGGGGTGGTGGGGTTCTGAAGGGTCTCTCCCTTGATGTGCCAGTGCTGATTCTCTCTCGACATCACTCACCGCACATAAACCCAACCCAGCATAGCCTGAAGTCACACTTTGGGCCGAAGATGTTTACGTGTGTGTGTGTGTGCGTGTGTGTGCGCGCTCGTACATGGAACGTTCACGTGCGATATGTTCCATGACTTGACAGTTTGCCTCCCTCCCTCACCTCTCGCCCCCCCCCCCCCCCCCCTCTTCTCCCTAAGCATGGGTGAATTATGTGTTCCATGTGTTTGCCACTGGCTCCCTTTACCTCGCTGTGCCCCCTTTAAAACATGTTTCAACCCCCCAAACATGGCATTTATTAACAGCACTGGTGAAGCCGCAGGATATGAGACAAAGCAGACACATTCTCCATGGGTCCTCGCGGAACAGCTAGGCTCACCCCTGTCTCCCTCCACACCACTGCTGGCCTCGGTCGAAGTTGGCCGGCTGGCTGGCTGGTTGACTGACTGGTTGACTGGCTGGCTGGCTGGCTGGCTGGCTGCCGACTGACTGGCTAGATGACTGGGTGGGTGTTTACTGATGCAGGTGGTGCGCTGTGCTGCGTTAGGGAAGTGTCAGCCAGTGACCTGAGAGGTTGGGGTGGAGTGCTGTAAGAGAGGCTGGTCTCAGGGTCCAGGCAGGACGACAGGCCACCAAGAAACACACACTGTTTCCTGTTGAGCAGAAATATGCTGCTGGGGCACAGCACAGTGACGACAAGTCACTTCTGTCAGACAACAGAGAGATTATAAGCCTCAGTGACAGTGAGTGTGCAGAGTCTGTGAGAGAGAGAGAGAGAGAGAGAGAGAGAGAGAGAGAGAGAGAGAGAGAGAGAGAGAGAGAGAGAGAGAGAGAGAGAGAGAGAGAGAGAGAGAGAGAGAGAGAGAGCGAGAGAGAGAGAGAGAGAGAGAGACACGCACACACTCAAACACACATAGGTGGATTAGACTAGAATGCTTTACCGTACCGTACTGTGTGAGTCTGAGTAAAATTTTTGCTTGCATACCAGTATGCGCATCCACATGTGTGTGTGTCATGTGTGTGTGCTAATTCACAAATATACACACACAAGCTCACGCGCACACATTGTCCCCCACCCCCCACACACGCGCACACACACAACGCCCACCCACACACACACACACATGCACACACATCTACATGTCAATCCTCTCCTAGTTCCACACTAATGAGGCAGGTGACAGAAAGGGTCCTAGAGATAGAACAGCATGTCATAGGAGCTGGAGAAACCTCTGTGTGTTTGGATGACTCCCCCAGGAGAGACGCGGCAGAGCAGAGAGAGGCTGCGGAGAGAGAAGACAGGCAGGGGGGATGAGGAGAGGAGCGGAACGAGAGAAGGAGGTATAGAGGAGGGGAGGTGTGGGGGGGGGAAAGGGATGGAGTGGAGTGTGGAGAGAAAGAGGGGAGGAAGGAGGGGAGGAGAAGTGTGGGGAGAGAGGAGAAGTGTGGGGAGAGAGGAAGAGAGGGTGGGAGGAGTGGAGAAAGAAGGAATGAGGCATAGTAGGAGAGGGGAGGGAAGGGAGAGAGGGATAGAGAGAGGAAGCTGTTTTGTACAGAGATTTACTTGAACTGATCTTTATCTGGTGTTTTATGAGCCATACCTGCATTGCTTATGTAGGTCACAATATATCATCGACACAAATGATCTGTTTTCTCCTACTGATGGAAGGACTTGAGGCCCAACCTTACCCTTCACCTGTCCTCCTATTTTCTCCCACGTTCCACATATCCTCACCTACATAGAACTTGAATGATTAAGTTGTCGTGTTGATATATGTGTTTAAAGGTTCAGAGTGGGTGCATAGTAAGACGGAACAAAGAGTACCATTCCATGTGTGAACCATGCCTGCTGTCCTGGGGTCCAGGAAGGCCATGAGCTTGGTGTGTGTTTCATTCCCTAATGTCTGTGTGCGTCCTACATGTAAGGCCCAGAGTGAGGCTCTGGGTGATCAATCAAAGAAAAATTCAACTCTGGGTGTACTTGTTGTAATAAGATATGGAGGACCTGGTGTAGTAGGTCAGGGAGGATATTTGAGACTAGAGAGTCTCTTTAGGGTGTACTAGGCAAACATGGAAAAGTCCCTTCAACTTTGCAGGATCAGCAGAATTTGAGAGGACCAGATGAAGACCAAGAGTACATGGATGTTATTAAGATTTATAATAGACCAATAGGAAGTTGTAACATTTCAGGGGTGGAGATTTGTTGGGTATAAAAACACAGGCAAAGGAAATCAGTTTGTTCCCCGGAACCTTCTCAATTAAACTCTTACTAGCATCAAGACTGTTTTTGAACTCTGAAGAAGTAGATTTAGGACTTGGTCAGAAGTTGTGGACCACCTCTTCTCATGCTCTCATCCCAGTCACTCCTCTTCTCCTTCTCCATTCATCTCTCCATCTCTTTTGACAGACAGCACCACAGCACACAGCAACACAGAACCAAGCACACGAGCATCCAGCAGACATGAGGGTCCACAGTATGAATAAAACAAGAGAGGAATAAATGAATGGTTTAGCAATATGGGGAAACATAAAAGGGGATGGGGAATGGGAATGCTGGGTGAGGTTTGTGCGGGTGTGTGGGTGTGCGCACACACGTGTTTACATGCATGTGTGTGCATGGGGTGGGGCCGATTTTTTCACCCCTCACACCATTCACATACATTCACTGTTGATGAAGACACACAGTCATGCTCTCTCTATCACTCAAAAGCCACAAACGCACAAACGAACACACACTTGAAAACAAATATTCAGCACTCACACAAGTCTCTCTCTCGACAGAGTTACCCAGTTACAGTCTTTGTTGTCACTCTCCCTCTGTGGGGTGACCATCATTGTCCCCCCTGTCTATAAATATCAGAACCCCTCTCTGTTTCCTCTCCTCGCTCCCCTTCCTCCATCTCTTTTCTGGGTCACCTGTTCAGGCTTTATGGAACAATTCCAGCTGAGTTTGATTCACAGTTTACTGAGGAAAAGGAGGACACCTGGAGAAGCCCTCACACACACACACACACACACACACACCGACACACACAGAACCATAAGCACGCATACACACACGCGCGCACAATCATACGCAAACACACAGATACACAGACACACATAAGCACATGCAGGTAAAGTACAGTGCTCCCACACAAGCGCGGACACACAGACACACATGCACACAGACACACATGCACACGCACGCATAAACACAGGCACTCCTGGAACACATTGATTCACAACAATATTAAATGCATTTTCACACACAGTAACCCTGATATGAATACAGCACACCTCCCAAGCTATTAGCTGTTATGAGGACAATATTATCAGCTGCAGAAAGGAGAAGAGAGTGGAGGAGAGGAAAGGAGAAGAGAGTGGAGGAGAGGAGAGGAGAAGAGAGTGGAGGAGAGGAGAGGAGAAGAGAGTGGAGGAGAGGAGAGGAGAAGAGAGTGGAGGAGAGGAGAGGAGAAGAGAGTGGAGGAGAGGAGAGGAGAAAAGAGTGGAGGAGAGGAGAGGAGAAGAGAGTGGAGGAGGAGAAGAGAGTGGAGGAGAGGAGAGGAGAAGAGAATGGAGGAGAGGAGAAGAGAAGAGAGGAAGCAAAGAGAGAAAAAGAAGGATGTGGAGAGCTAAACAGAAGAAAATAAATAAATAAATTTAATGTTCTTTTCTTTCAAAGGCAACCCCAAAAAACGAATGTTTATTATTTTGACAAAGGTCACCCAACTTTTGTCATGAGGCTATTGGAAAGGTTATTGTACATAAAGGTTGCTGGAGCCCCTTTCAAATTAGAACTAAACCAACAGAACACCTTGTCATCTGCACACAGAATATTAATACACTCCACTCAACAAACAGTGTCCGTATACTGGAAGAATTCTGCCAGTCAGCTAGACGATAGTGTACGTTTAAGATGCTGTACATTCTTTATTAGGGCCACCTCTCCAGTCAAATTAAACAGGGACATCGAGGGGAGAGAGAGAGATCGAGAAGTGGCTCTTGTGTTCAGCAAAGGAAGCAGAAACAACAGAATTAGCACTTCAAACAAGAAGGTGTGGGTTTAAAAATAAAGCTCTGTCTGCCTGGGTCAAAGTAAACACAGCCCTTGAAGTCACAGACATTTTAATGGAACATTACAATGGAAAGAAGGATCGAGAGAGTGAGAAGGACAAACAGCCAGGCCCTTTAGTGGAGTGGATGTATGTGAGAGGGGTTGATTGTACGGTTGCTGTTTTTTGTTGTTGTTTTGAGAGAGTGAGAGACAGAGGGAGAGAGAAAAAAAGAGAGGGGAGAAAGAAAGAGAGTGTGAGATAAAGAGAGATAGGGAAAGAGAGACTGCATGAGTATGTTTCTCTCTTTTGCAGTGAAGGCAGAGTGTCACAGGATAGATCTGGCTACAGATTTTCCTTTATGCCAGAGTGTACGTATTAAATATACATCTCTTCATTCCTGCATTCAAACCTAACTGTGTGATCAGTGTCCAAAGAACAGCTTCACATGACTCTCATACTTCACTTCCTGTTCCTCTGTTTCCTATTACAGTAAGGTCAGTGTCTGCTTCCTGTAGAAATTAGGAACTCAATATCAACAGACCTCCAAACTTTCGTATATTGTGACCGGTGACTGAAGTGAGGTGAGGTGAGCTATTGCCTTCCAGTCCTAGCGCTGCCTTACCACAGCACAACTTCTGGCCCTGGCTTCATGCTGTTTAGGGTTTTTTTAAAAGAAGGGAGATTAGAGGCTGGGTTAGGGGCTGGGTTGGGGGTTGGGTTAGAGACTGGGTTTTGGACTGTGGAAGACGAAGGAATTGTTCCAATAGGTTATGGGATCCAGGGCCAGGCTCGGGTCCAGACGCGGAGAGAAGATTTACGGTCTGGGCTGAGCGCTTGGACAGAAGCAGGCCCGAGTCAAGACTCTCCACGTCCTCACAGAGGAAGAAAACCCAACAAGTACATCAACAGGACTGCAGACCGAGAGAGGGAGTGAGGGAGGAAGATGAAGCAATAAGGGTGGAATGGAGAAGGAGGAGATTATTACAGTAAAGGGAAGATAGGAGGACCAAGTGGAGAGAAGTAGAGGGCTAGTTCCTGTAAACACGGTACCTGTCTACATGCGAGAGATGGGTTTTATGGTGTGTGTGTGTGAGTGTGTGTTTGTGTGTGCGTGTGTTTGTGTGTATGCGTGAGTGGGTGTATGCGTGAATGCGTGTGTGTGTGTGTGTGACTGAGTGTGCCTGTCGCAGGTAAGGTGTTGTGAGGGGTGGTTTGTTTTTTTGGAGTGGAGCTCTTGTTAGTGGTGACTGGGGTGGTGAATCAGGCCGTGGTCAGAATCATCATCAGCACAAAGCACCTCATGAGAGTGTCTCACCTCTCCTCCACTCACCCACTCACACTGATTAGAGAGAGGGGGATGGAGGGGAAATGGAGTGAGAGAGCTCATAGGCCGGCTGAGAGAGACTCAGGCCCAGTGCTATCCATACCTAACTGATTTGGCCTAATCAGATTTTTCTTTTCCTTTCTGTGGAGAGCAAACTGTTTTGATTGGGTCAGAACCGCCCAAGCCTCTCCAGCTCTACATGGCCATGCTCTTTGCAAAGCTCCGGGAGGTTCTGGAACCTTCCAGCATTCCTTCCTCTTGTCGCTTTACGCCAGAAGATTTCTCTGTTACCGTCTCTGTTTCGATTGTACTGATTACTGTAAGCAGCTGGAGCGATTGGCTCGGTCCCAAACCGTTCTCTCCACACTCCCCTTGGGCCCTTGTACATGTGTCCTCAGGGAGCCAAATGGTGTGGAAGATAGTATGTTACAAGTATCCCTCTGGTTAGTAGGAAGGAAACAGTTTGGATCTGGGGCATGAGAAAATAATAGCTGTGTAGAGGGTAAGGGTGTAGTGAAGTGAAACTGAAGTTTCAGTGAAACCAGTTTCACTGGTCAGTCATTCTATCGTGTCTGGTCTTGTTGGGACATTCTATTGTGTTCTATGCTATTGTCTTGGGTCTTGATCTCAAGACTGTAAGAAAACCATACACACACATCACCCGCATTGCACACAAACACACAAATATACAATCACAAGCATAGAACAACAAATTCCAATGACAAATGGGTCACATCACACTTCCTGATCCTTGCAGATCTTGTTATATGCATCCCCACATTGCATTGGCTCAGCTCCACACTGCATCACCCACCCCCCCCCAATAACACCACCATGTCCAAGATCACGGATATGAATAAAGGTAATATAGAAAAATCAACATAATCATGTGCATAATTATTATACACTCGCAAGGCTCTCAGCTTGAGCTCATTGTGAGATGTGACTGTGTTGCATTAATCATGAGGATGTTGATCTGGTGATTAAAGCAGAAAGTGCTGTTTATTGCTTGTAATTGTATTCGTGGCGGGCTGTGCTCCTAGGAATACCTCACATTGCATCAATATTGGATGAGCTGACAGTGGATCTGCCACTGGGACAGAGATCTTTTATGTAGAGCAGGGCTCGGGGAGTTGTAACAGATCTCAGATCTGATGATCCTTGCTCTGTAACACTTCACAGGAGAGCGCTGCGTGTCTGTGTTTGACATGTTTGTTGGATGTGTTTGTCATTTTCTTTCATTTTTTTTTTCCACTTTATTGATGAACAATCCCCTATGGACACCTCACGTATGCATCCACACGCATGCATTGACACACATGCACATTCAAATACACACACAAACACTCCACAAACACACACAATCATTTGTACCGACAGGAGCTGTATTTTGTCGAGGGGGATGGGACAACAGGAAGTACGGTATTGTACTGATAGAAAGAGGGATTGGGTGAGAGATGAAGAGAGGAGTTATGGACAGACGCTGTCTAAATCTTGACTCCTGCCCATCAACAAACACAGACACAAGAACAAGATGGAACCTGACGAGGTCGCAACTATCTCTCCCTCTCTCTCTCTCTCTCTCTCTCTCTCTCTCTCTCTCTCTCTCTCTCTCTCTCTCTCTCTCTCTCTCTGTCTCTCTCTCTTTCTCTCTACACACACACATTCATACTCTATCTCTCTGTCTTTTCCTCATGCTGACTCCTCCTGAACGATTCTCTCGTCTTTCTTCCTCTATTTCTGAACCTCCCTCTGTTTCTCCTCCCTCTTTCTTTCTTGGTCTCTCTATTATCATTCTCTCTCACACACATTCCTCCCTCTTTCTGTCTCTCTGACGTTTTCAGCTATAAAACCATGCTGGTTTTAGGACCATCTTAAATGTTTAGAGGACATAAACTTCAAAAGGTTATTGCTTCCATCACAGATTCAAACTGCTTAACATCCGTGTCTGACTCACCTTGGCTGTCTTCTCTCCATCTCTCTCGTTCCCTCACGCTCTCACTCTGGACACTGAAAAATGTGCATACAGAAGTCATTATTTCTGGGGGCTTGGTGGAAATATTAGGGGGTAAATTCTGACAGTTTGTCCCGTCCGTTTGGCCCTCCATCTGCTGTGTCTCTAATGAGAAGGTGCTCTTCGGGGATGCTGAGGCACTGTTTAAGAGAAACTCCCTGACCTGTGGAATCTGACAGCTCCTCTCTTAGCCTCGCTGTGTCCACCAGCAGCATCCCCACCCCTCCTCTCCACCCCTCCTTCCACCCCCTCTGCCCTCCTCCTCTGCCCTCCTCCTTTCTTCCTCCCCTCCCGTCCTCCCATCAGCCCCGGTGACCTACTACAGCCCCTGGCACTCCTCCGCCCTTCAACCTCTCCTCACGCTCCTCCCCACAGCACTCTTTTCTATCTCTCGATCTCTCTCCACCGCTCTCCTTCTCTCGTTCTTGTCCTCTCTCTCTGTGATCACGTGCATCTGTTTCTTATCTCATGAAAGTCTGTGATTTATTCAGCAGAGTGTGCCTGGCCTGGAAGCTCTGAACCGTCCAGTCCACAGGGAGGGAAGGAACCAGGGAGGGAGCTATGAGGGAGGGGAGGGGAGGGAGGGAGCTGTGAGGGAGGGAGGGGAGGGGAGGGGAGGCAAGGAAGGCTGGGGGGGTGCAAGGAGAAGAGGGGAAGAGGATGGAATGGAGGTGGCCGCTGAGATTCCTCAGCAATTAGAAACAGATGACTTTTCACTGAGTTGCAGTGTGCGTGTGCATATGCCAAGCTTTACTCCAAACACATTGCAGTGACCAAAGACCAAAGTGATACTCAAAATCTGTTTTAGTAGTCCTGAGCCAGATTTGTTTCTCTCTCTCTCTCTCTCTCTCTCTCTCTCTCTCTCTCTCTCTCCTCTCTCTCTCTCTTCTCTCTCTCTCTCTCTCTCTCTCTCTCTCTCCTCGTCCTCTCACTCTCCCTCTCCCTCTTTTTCTCTCATTGTCTCTCATCCTCTTCATTCTTTCTCTGTTTCTCCTCTCTCTCCCTCTTTTGCTGTCACTCTCCTTCATCCCTCCATCTTTCTCATCCTCCCTCCCTCCCCCTCCCCCTCTTTCTTCCTCTGCCAGTTGTACTCATTGCTGAGGTGACTGTGTGGAATGGATGGGCTGTCGAAGGAAGCAACCATTTTCTCGTTCCCTAGCAGTGAATTGGGTTCTGAGTAATTCCACAGGCAATTGGTTCACATTTTTGTATACTTTGTAAAACTCAACCAAATCATTTTCAACTACACCATTCATAACATATCTGTATAGATACTATGTGACAGCTCAGTGTGTTGTTCAGGTCTTGGTTCCTGTCACAGCTTGAGGGAGAGTGGAAGTGTCTGGTCCTTCTCAGCGTTCTGAAGGCTCGCAAGTGTGTCTTGTGGTTCCTGCTCGACCTCCAGTGAATTACCAGTCTTGCCTGAGCAAGAACCGGATTCCTGCTGTCCACATATACCTCTCTCTCACACCTCTGACTCACAAATGCACAGGGGTAGGTACGCACACACACTCACACACACATGCACGCTTGCACACATACACACACACACACATGCACACATACTCACACAAGCATTAGTTCAGGCATGTGACGGCTATGTAATATTCACTGTCTGCATTCTATGACAATGAAATCATGTCATGCGTCACATCTGTTTGCTGCGTCCAAAATGTTTCTTTCTTTCTGAAGACTGAACACACACACAACCATACACACTGATACATTCTCACACAAAAAATGGCAGACATGCTGCTCCCCATATTCTATTGGCACCAAAACAGGCCTGGCCTGCCCTCTAACGGCCCCAGCGGCACTCTGGGAGATGGAGTGCGGTCAGGGCTGTGACCTGTGGACCGTGCTAGAGCTGGGACTACACGAGTGACACCTCTCCTCTGACAGGTACATGGAAGCCAGAGGGGAATGTGGGGTGTGTGTGTATTAAAGGGAGTAGAGGGTTGTTATTGCAAACTCTGCTCTGGCACTGCCGACAAACACACACACACATACACACACAATGGCTACAGGCAGAGGGAAGGCTGGTTTCTGCAGATGTCTACATTTGGAACCCCCAACACAGGACTTAATACCAAAACACACAGACAGACAGACAGGTGCACACACACCAGGCACAACAACACACACAGTAATACACAGGGGACAGTTATTGGCGATGGTGGCCCCAGGGCATGAGCACACAGATGGGTACGAGATTGTTTCCTGTTTGGGAATGGGGGTGTCGACCCGCAAGGCTTTAATTGGCTGAGAGTCTTTCTGACCTCTGACCCCTTCCACAAATGACCGCTCACCCAGACGAGAAAGAGAGAGAGAGAGAGAGAGAGAGAGAGAGAGAGAGAGAGAGAGAGAGAGAGAGAGAGAGAGAGAGAGAGAGAGAGAGAGAGAGAGAGAGAGAGAGAGAGAGAGAGAGAGAGAGAGAGAATCAGGACGATTGGAAAAGTAGTGTGCGGATTTCAGTGACTGATTTATGTTCCTGGCTCAGTGGCCAGGCCATCAGAAAACGGCTGCCATTTACCAAGCTATTGAAATATTGGATTTCTATGGTGTGTTCTTCTGTGTCACTGCTGCCAAATGATAGATGTGTACCATGTATTCTCTTCCTCTGTCTCATAAATGTCATAGTCTTCTACAGTGAGTTTACGACCCCAGCGTTTGTCATCAAGGCTTTGTTCTATTGCTTTGTTAGAGTGACAGAGAGCTATCACACTCATGATGTAAGAAAACAACAAACTGTCTGGGAAGGAAGAGATGCAGAGAAGGGGGAAAGATTCAGAGAAAGAAACGGGCATGAATAGGAGGGAGTGGCACGGTGAGTCAGAGACAGAGAGAAAACGAGCGTGAAAACATGTCTGCAAATGAGGGGGAGAGAGATGGGAAGGGTGACTGAGGGAGGGAATAAGGAGAGGAAGAAATCAGGTCCAACCGATGTGTTAGACCAGTCTGGAAAAGGGAACTTCCTTCCTTTAGAATGATGCATGCTGTTTCACAACGCCACTACACCACACTTTTACCCACAAGTCTTAGCGAGGACCTAGCTTTCACAGCACCAGCATCATTAGTTATGATACCGCACTGGCCTGTAAAGGCTACTGCTAGGATTCTGACCACTACCAGTGTCCTTTCCCTCTCTCTGTAAACATCAATTGTCTTTCACTGGTTGTTTTTTTCTCTCTAATTTATCTCAATACCTCCCGACCGTCCCCCTGTCATTCCCTCCTACCTTTAACCCTGACACCCACATTGATCTAATAACATACGCTCCCCCTACCCCCTCACCCCCCTCACAACCCTCGGGTGATCATTAGTTATCGATCTCCGGTTCACACAATCGTTTGGTCAATGTTCTCATTGTGTTCCTCTCTGTGTGAGCTTCACCGGCATTGGATCGATCTCCACCTAGTGAGAGAGGGAGCCAAAGAGAGGGAGAAAAAAGGGAGAAAGAGAGGGAGAGAGAGAGAGAGAGGAGAGGGAGGGAGGGAGGGGGGGAGGGAGGGATAGAGAGAGAGAGAGAGAGAGAGAGAGAGAGAGAGAGAGAGAGAGAGAGAGAGAGAGAGAGAGAGAGAGAGAGAGAGAGAGAGAGAGAGAGAGAAAATGGAGAATAATGAACGGTCAGTTGTTACAGTGCGGGCGTTGGGTGTGTGTGTAACTGCTCCATCTCTCCTCTCTCACACAATCTCATTCCATCACTCCTCCTGTTTGGCCCTCATTATAGAACCACTGCATTGACCCATGTTATTGACAATCTCCAGCACAGTGTCTCAGGTTGGTCCTCTGCATCCTTAGTTAGGCAAACACAGGTGCTGCATGGACGAGGCGGAAGGATACAGGGTGGTAATCTGGCCTCCGGCTGACCTGACAGGCTTGTGTAATGCTAGCTAATGATTGTGTTGCCCTTTCATCACCAAAGGGACTATATTCACAGTCGACAAAGCTGAAATAAAACACTTGTTTTTCAGCCTGTTTTCATATCTGGTGCTGTCTGTCTATCACACACACACAGTGCCGAATGCTTTCAGCAACTGTGTGGGTTGCATATTGATTTTTAGCGTTGAACTTGTGTCGCTCTCTCTATCCCTCTCGCCCCCACACACACATTCTGACGGAGAAGTTGATTAGAAACAGCTCTAAATATATCCCTCCTCTCCTCTCTCCCCCCTCTCTTTCTCCCACTCTCTCTCCCACTCTGCCTCCATCGCTCATTCTCTAGATTTCTCTCCCTGTCTTCCTTTCGCCTTTTTCTTTTTCACTCTCTCTTCCAGATTTTTCTTGTCTTCTGCATTCCCTTCCATTCCGTTTCTACGTGTACACAAACTTTGTTTCACTGGGCCAAGGAAAAACAACTGGTGCATTTGTTCTTTTCAATAATTATATTTTCAAATAATTTGTCTTATTCATAAAGAACCGTAAAATAACCAAACCAACGACTGGTGTGCTATACTAACCAAATAACTAACATGGACTGTGAGTCCACCTCCTGCTTCACTTTCTATCTACCCACCGACACACACACGCGCACACACACACACGCGCATACACACACACACACGGCCACCCCGATGGCAACCTGATACAATGGGTGTGTCACTATCCAGGATGTTTATGACATCAGCTTGGCTCTTAATCGTTAAATCAGCTGCATCCCTCACCATCCTCTTCACCTGGTTCACCTTCCCTTCCCACCTCTATTGGTACACAACACACACACACACATACTATCTTTGTCATCACACTCCCTCCTTCTCTCTCATCCTTTTTCTCACCCTGTTTATCTTTATCTCTCTCACTTACACACACACATATACGCGCACACACACTCACACCTGTCCCAGCTGTATATATTGAGTATGATACAATATTCCAGCACATCGGCTGTGGTGTGTTAGAGTGTGTGTTAGATAAGATGTAAATAAAGATAGGCAGCTTCCACTGGGAGAGTCAGTCATTGTATCTATATTCAGCCTAGCACGGGAATCTACTAGGTAAACACTAGATAAGATAGCGCACTGTACACAATCTCTACTGGCCACAATTTAGGGCATCCACCATGGCCTAGAACAAACAAGTACACAAACGTGTTCATTTGGGCATTCTCTTGTGAATGCATGCGCTGTTTGTGTTCCATTCGCACCTGATTTAAATATATTCTGCTGTGTTTGTCTCTGCTGCATCTTGTATGGTGTGTCTGTAGCTACTGAGGATCCAGCCCCTCTCTCCTTGTTTGAAGGGGGGGGCTCATAAATGGAGCGTTTTTAGACAATGTGGATGTGGGTGTATGGCTTTAGGCATATTTGACAGGATCAAATGACTTGCGCAGAAAAGGAAATGCTGTCGTTTATGAAATAATCCCTCTATATTTATTTCACCCACATCCACATCCGTTTCTCTCTCGTGTCTTTTTTTAATCTTCTTCCCTCAATAGATGGAGGTAAAATGGAAATCTATATTCTGTGGGTGGTTTGAAGATTTAGTCTCTCTGATTCCATTTGATTTGCACAATGAAAGAACAACAGGTATGCATACTGTATTTTTGTAGAGTGTATGAGTCTTTGTATGTATGTGTGTGTGTGTGTGTGTGTGTGTGTGTGTGTGCACGTGGACGTCTGGATGAAGATGGACACCATGTGTGCATGTGTGTGCGTACAGTATGTATGTATGTTAACAGTTGTGTATTTGCTTCCAGATTTAGACTCATAAACACCACCAGTACTTAGACATGAGCCAATATGTGATTATATTTAGAAATGAAAAAATGCATAAGCTAAACTGATTGATCTAGCACTGTGTCTGAGGTAAAGCAGAAGAGAGAGGAGAGGAAGGGAGAAACGCAAAAAGAGAGGAGAGAAGAGAGAGGGATGCTGTCAACTATCTCTCCTTCTCTCTGACTCTGAAGCAGATGTCCAATTGAGTCTATTTAAAGCATCTGTTTCCTGGCTGTGCAGAGAGGAAGGCTGTAAGTCTGTATTACTGCAACATTTAACCTTAGGAAAACTGATTCTCTATCAACTCCTTCAAGATTGTAAATAGCAATTTACTAATATAGCCTATATCTCACATTCAGTTCATTTCACAGAGTTGCAGTTCTGTGTTATTATCCCTGTATGGCCTAGATGGGTATCTATGCTGGAGCGAAACGGGTATAAACAAACCAAACGAAACAAACAAAAATGTGGCGCGAGTGTGTTGTCTGCAGCCAGGACTTTCCAGTCGACAATGTTGTCACAGACAATTATGTGCTACAGACACAATTCTGACACACTTCTTGTTTTTTTCTTGTGGACTCATCTGTTTGTGTCCAATGAGCAAATAGATAGTGCTGGAATTGGCCGAGTGCAGCCATACTGAGACACAGAAGCATCTGCTGCCATTTGCAGAAGAGAGGAAAATAAAGTTCAGTTATCAACAGGATGTGGTGGCATCCTTGACAGGAAGTGATCTGTGACAGTGTTTTAGAGAGATATACTCTTTTTTTCCCTAGTCTATTGATCTTGACAAATGATACACAAACTGTAATCTATTGATGGGCATACTGGGGCTACCTAGTGGCTATTTTAGTAACGTTCAACTAAACGGTTTATTAACTGATGATTAACACCATTTAAAATCAATTTAGCTCTGGGGATCAATAAAGTGCTAATCAATAAAGGCCTGTACTACTAAGTGATAGACGACTAAGTAAATATTGGAAATAATACGCAATTTAGCATGGCCAACAAAATATTCTACAACCTTTCAGTAACATCTTTAGCCTACTCCACAACGGTAACGCGTACATTGGACTCGGTCTCCGAGAAAACTATATTTAAAAGTTTTAAATAAATAGGCATGTAAAATGTGTGCTTCTATGAATAAACAGTTAACACACCTCAACGTGTGGTTTGACGTTAATAGTTTTGTATGTTTTTTCAAATGATTAACAGGTCTGGGGATTGCTGAAAGGCTGAGCGCAGGCTTTTTGCAAGGGGCGGAGGGAGAGCTATGACAGTGCTTATCACACTGAGAGAAGTAGGACGAGTTGCATCGGAGCATTTGCTGTCATTCGCACACGGAGTACAGCTCTCGCCGCTTTTGTTCGAGCTATTGCACAGCGTGCTGCAAGCTAGTCAACAATGGTTTCTATCATTTCAGACCTGGACCCGCTGAAAAGCTGGAACGTGTTAAGGTAAGCACAGTCACTTTCTCGACTCGGGTCATGTATGGGGGGTAAGCGGGCGCATTAATGAAAGGGTAAGCAGTGATGGGAGCGCTGTAGGGTGGGTCACAAGCGGCAGAACGATATTTCCCGAAGCGGCTCGAACAGCAACCCACAAATTTAGCAAACTACGCTCAACTATTCATAATATTAGCTACATGGCTGTGCCCTCAGCACAATTCGCGCAATGGGGTCCTTTTTGTGACGCTTCGTTGATAATAGAGCACTGTACTTTTAGAGTTCAGTCTCCCCCTCTTTTTCTCTGTCATGTGTCTGACGTATGCATCCAAGCTGCTCTTCAGTCTTACATCTCATTAACCCTTTGGTAGCCCTCCTGTCATCGTGATACTGAGTTCCTCTTGACAACTTGTAATGTAAATTAAGCATTAGCTTCTAGAGGATGATGATCGTTGTCATCGTCATCCTCAACATGGTTCTCGCCAGACGGACTTCCAGACGGACTTCTGACAGGATCCCTGTCCGCCCATGTTGTCAGTATACTGAACTGCACTTCTAGAATATACAACAGAGAGCATATAGGCAAACTCATTGAATCTAAAGCGAAGTTCAGTAGGCTCAACTTCCCCCTTTTTCACATCTCTTTAGCCTTTCTGACAGTTGTTGTTAATGTGCGCATTTCATCACCTACAATTACTGTAATTAACAATGTATATTTCTCGCACAAATTAGTCATTTAAACTTTACAGATCAATACAGTTATGTATGCAGTAGGCCACGTAAGTAGCAGTACAGGTGAGACCAAGCGCGCTTGTATTCGGTGCGCGGGTCCCCATCTGGCCGTATACGAGCAGCGCACTACAGAAACACTCAGGAAACTACAGACCCCGCCACCAGCCCGGCATCTACATGGACATCACAACAAACTTGGTTTCGGCATAGGCTACATTTACACCTGCGAATCAGTATTCATAAATTCTCTGTCATTTAACATTTTTGTAGGAACCTTGTGAATTTGAAACGCTGAAATTCTTGAATTTTTAAACTATTTGATAAATAAGTAATAATTCCTTACGCAGACGGATTCTCTCCTGCGGGAGCGATCTAGTTTTTCAAATTCTATTTTAATCGGAGAAAAGAAGACAGTGGGTATTTCTGAATTATAAAATAAATTCTCTACCCACTTTTACCCTATTTCTTTCCTTTCTCTATATTTTCAGTCTAAACTTAGAATATAGGCTGGGCACAACTCCGCAAGCTTATTTTTGTGAACTACTTAAGGATTGAATGGTGTCAATCTGGCCACACTGCGATCTCCATAAGAACCCGAGGGCTTGAAATGAGGCTTGCTACTGACCCGTACACACACGCTCATAAATAGGCCGAGATATGGAGATGATGACACAGTCTCCCTCTATGGAGGAGCTATTTCCTGACCCGCTGATCTATTTGGTCCAAGCAGGACAACTCTCTGGATGATTGAACATCGACACAGGAAACCGACTCCTCTGCTCATAGCAAGAAGAGAATCTTGACTTTTCAGGAAAACATCTGTGTTTCAGGGCAGAAGAGGCAGTAGGGCGCACACACACACACGCACAAACACACACACACACATAATAAGCGGTGGGCCGGCTCAGTTCGTTCAGAGGGATGTAATCTGTTATTGAAGGACGGGATGAGAGGTAGGAGGAGGGAAGGGGAGTGATGGAAGGGTGTTTCTCTCTGTCTCTCTCTGTCTCTCTCTCTTTATTGAACCTCTGCTGCTTTAGATTATCTGCAGGAGCAGCTGTCCCTCTCCAAAGACTGAGCATCTTAATAAAGACCAGCTTACTGTTGGCCCTTCACGCTTTGTCTCTATGGAGCACACACGCGCACACACACACATGCGTGCACGCACCTGTGCACATCATGTCTCGGTAGTGTAGGATAATGAAGGATCTCGATGCTGTTCCCTATGTCTCAGCTGGCTCTCACATGAGGCACACCTCAGTCAAAGGCACATACCCTAGCACACACACACACTCACACACACTCCGCCGTCAAGATGATACAAGACCTGTATCATACAAAACACACAAATAGCAGCATTTTCCGCGGTCTAGGCTCGAAAATAAATCTCCATTCTAAAGTGTGGTTGTTATTGTCATGGTGAAGTGTCATAGGACATGGACAAAGACAGCGATAAGAACAAGTGGCGTATGCTCTTCTATAAAGACCCGTCTATCTGTCTCCGTATGCTCTTCTATAAAGACCCGTCTATCTGTCTCCGTATGCTCTTCTATAAAGACCCGTCTATCTGTCTCCGTATGCTCTTCTATAAAGACCCGTCTATCTGTCCCGTCTGCCCGGGTTCTCCCACACTGTTTGCCTGCCTGTCTACCTGTCTGTCTGCCTGTCTGTCAGTCTGTCTGCCTGTCTACCTGTCTGTCTCTCTGTCTGCCTGCCTGTCTGTCTGTCTGCCTGTCTACCTGTCTGTCTGTCTCTCTGTCTGCCTGTCTGTCTACCTGTCTGTCTGCCTGCCTGTCTACCTGTCTGTCTGTCTCTCTGTCTGCCTGTCTGTCTACCTGTCCGTCTCTCTGTTGGTCTGTCTATCTGTGGCTTAGTTACAGTATGACGTAGTTGTTTCGCTGTGTTCAGGTAGTGTTCAGTGACACTATTTAAAGTCACTATCAATGTATTGAGATTAGTTTATTTTGGCACAATTCAGCATTCAAGAATGGCAAACTGAGATTGTACTCAATACATACTCAATAATACTTAAGGTTGACTACTGTAATAAGGTTTAATTGTACTTGAAGTTCATGTAAAATTGTTTTTATTTGTAGTGAACTGGTTTGGGAACTTAATATAAATAGTTGATTCTGGTGATTTACAAAATTCATAACTAACATGATAACGGTAACGATTGAGTGTGTGTGTGCGTCTTGTTGTGCATCTGTGTGTGGGTTTGTGTGTGTATGTGCCGATGTATGTGCATGTGTGTGTGTGTGTAAATCAGTGTTATCGGGCCATGTCTCAGATGGATGTGGACGCCTGCACTTTCCTCTTTGGGCATATCTGATCAATACCAGGCTGTGTCTACTGCATGGCTCACTATCATTGCTTAGACACACACACCATATACATACACACACAAAATAGTTTTTGACAGATAAATTCAGAGATATCTGGCAAACAGACATTAATAAGCATTCACACACAGTCACGTAAAGGGAGTCAGGTGGCTGAGCGGTTAGAGAATCGGGCTAGTAATCAGAAGGTCGCCGGTTCGATTCCCGGCCGTGCAAAATGACGTTGTGTCCTTGGGCAAGGCACTTCTGGATAAGAGCGTCTGCTAAAGGACTAAATGTAAATGCATGCAGTACACACACCCACACACATTAGACAATTGTCCGTTGATAAATGCGTGCACGCACACATGCACACAGTTCCAGGCTTCTTGGTACAAGCGCAATATCAGTGTTAAATCAGGTCTGTGGCGTCTCTCACAGTAAGCATCACATTCTGAAGAGCAGTTCAGTTATTTCATAATGAGAAACAGCATGCTTATTAATTTCACCTGATTACATTCCGACTTCCACACCCACTCACACACACGTCAGAGACAAGGTGGGTCTGTTATTATATTAGGGAGAGAGAAGACAGGTTTTTATTCTATTACAGGGCTGGTTGAATAACTGCCTGGTGTAAACGTAGATGCTGGCATGGTAGAAACAAGAGAGGGAAGGAGAGAGAGAAGAAATATGGAGCATCAGGAAGCTTTCTGGGAGATTGTGTTTGTGGATACAATTTCAACACGGATCGAGGATGATGTCCGTTTGGCATGAAATTTGGAGAGTGACACAGCGTTATCAAGTTTGGTTGGAGGCATGAACTGATTGTTGTCAATCAGTGAAGTGGAGCATGTCTGAAGCTAAGAGAGGCTTCACTTGCAGGCAATCATGTAAATGCTTGATCAACATCTCACTCTCCGTTGCCCACACAAGAGCCTATGGTCTGGAACTGAAGTGTGTGTGGAGGGGATTTGTATGAGTACTACAGGGGGGGTGTGTATGTGAGTGTGGGTTGGTGGTGGAGTAGGGGGTGGGAGGCGGGGGAGGGGGGGCTTGACCTCTGACCTGCCTGTGTTCCTTTTAATTAATCTAGTTTAAATCCACCTGCTTTCGTGCTAGATTATACTCACACAAGAGTCAAAAATCCATCTACCTAATTACTAAAACCAATGTCTGATGCGTGATAAATCTGATGGGTGTGTGTGCCGGTGTGTGTGCGTGTGTACCTGTGTGTGTCTGCATTCTATACCCTGCGAACCGTGTCTATCCCCAGGATTAAACACGCCCCACCCGCCCACCCCCCTTACACCAACTTGGTGACCCATAGACAGGAACAACCATGCTGTGAGCCTTGCGTGGCGCCGCTAATCCAACCCCGTGGTGGTGCTCCGTGTGGCCAGGGGAGGGTGGCAGTGGACAGCCCAGAGACCAGGAGAAAGGCCCCTCTCCTGGAACTCTCCAAGCTGGAAGAAGTCATGTTGAAACAGATGAGAAAAAGAACAGAGTACACTGAACGCTGACTCTCTCACCTTAACAACATCCTTCTACAGTTCTGGTTATTCTGGGTCAGGAAATGTCAGGCTTTGTCAGGTGAAGACTTGTGGGGTGTAGCCTAGGCTCATCCACACTGAATGGAAGTACAGAAAGAAGAACAGAGCAGGGGTTACAGAGGGTGTGTTGGAAGAAAAAAAGAAAGATCGAGAGAGGCAAAGAGATCCTGCCAGGATGTCAGACGGAGGGGAGGAGGAGAGGAGGAGAGGAAGAAAGAGAGTTCTAGAGTTCAGCTGACTGAGATGGACCTCAGTCTTCACCACAATTCACTGGTCTGCCGGCGACCTGTCAATCAAAGCATTGTGATATACTGTAGCGCAGAGTACGGTGGCGGGGGGGGTGGAGAGGTGCGGGGGGGAACGGGGGACGGACACTGCACCATTGCCACAGCAACCGAACAATACGACATTCAGCTTCACTGTGGGAGTGTCTCAGATTGGAAAGGGGGGGTGGGGGGGGGGTGGGGGGGTGGGGGGGCTGGTATTCTTCTGAGTCAGACCCCCGGAATCAATTGAGGATAATTACATATTTCAGCTCAACACGTTGGATGAATAGATGAAAAACAAGAGAGACTGGATGGTGGTGGTGGTGGGGGGGGGGGCAGGTGGAGATGGGGAGGGGGAGAGGGTGTCGGTCGGGAATGTAATAAAGAAAGAGAGAATAGGGAGGGAGAGGTATGGGGGGGGGAATGGGGAGAGAGCGGTGCTGCGGGAGAGAGAACACGGGGAGAGAGGTCTAGAGAGAGAGGGATAGGTGTGTGCCGCTGCCTTGCACACCCCTGGCAGCTGTGTGTTAAACGGGGGGGATCTGACTAGCTGTGTGTGTAAAGCCCTGCTCAGTTTCCTCTCTGTTTGGCTGCTACGCTGCCTGAGCCAGCACTGCGCTCCCCTGGAGAGACGGAAAGGGGGAGAGGTACACAGAGAGAGAGACAGAGAGAGAGAGGGAGAGAGAGAGAGAGGGAAAACGAGAAACAGAAAGAAAGAGGGAGACAAAGGCAGGGGCTCCTAAACGGGGTGAGAGAGCTATACATAATGTATTCACTGATATTGAACCCCCCAGTAAACCGTGCTGCTGCCTCCCTCTGCCCTAACCATAGGCAGACCAGCGAGTGGGAGATGTGCTGGATGCATGTGTGTGTGTGTGTGTGTGCTCTCCTGCTCCCGCTGTGAGGTTAAACTCAGTGTGTGTCAGCCTCGCACAGATGGAACACGCTGTCTTGCAAGTCTCCGATTCTCTCTCATGCGTGTGTGTGTGTGTTTCTCTCGTGTCGCTCTTTAAAGCTGACATCCATCGTTTCGTCCCATTGTCACGCACACGCATAACGGACACACGCACACGTGCCTCGAGGCTGTGTTCCGGATCTCCCCGTGACCTGTGTTTCCACGCACACGTGCCTCGAGGCTGTGTTCCGGATCTCCCCGTGGCCTGTGTTCCCACGCTCCCTTCCTCGGTGCGGCTCGCGGTGCAGCTGTGATCTGGCGGTCTGGACATCTGCGTAGTCATCGTCACGAGCATTGTCCTTCCAGGTGTCTGGAGACAGCAGAGCAGTCTGCCACCAGGCGTAGCCATGCAGGCCTGCTGGTCTGGGCTTTAGGACATGCTTCCTCTGGGAGAAGTATGCTCTGAGCTTTAAAGATGCCTACCAGTTACTGTGGGCCCTGACACACACACACAAACACACACAGGCACATACTGTATTACCACTGGCTAGGTATGACAAATATTTCTAATATTGTACTTCCTGGAGCTCTCTCTCTCTTTCTCTCTCTCTCACACACGCAGCAATAATTGTTTATTACTGGTCATGTATCTCTCGTGAGCTTAGTCTCGGTCTCCAAGGTCGGTGTAAAGCCAACACTGCATGTCCTACAGACACACCCCCCATCGCTGTAGTGTGTTTGTGTGTGCACGTGTGTGTGCACGAGTGGAGTTGTGTACATGTACAGTATCTGTGTGATGGGCCCGATGCAGACCCTTGTAGTACAGCCTCCTCCTACAGCTATATCGTCTCGAAGATGTATTAGTACACGCTTTAGAGAGTCTGAAATTGGGCTTCTTCTCTCTTTTTCTGTCTTCTAACTCCCCTAGCTTTCCTTTATCTCCCCCTCTCCTCTCACTCTGCGATTTCACCCCCTCTTTGTCTCTTTCTCTTCCGTCTCATCTCGCGCCCTCTGCTCTTTCTCTGTTACAGGCGTGGAACTGGGAAAAAGACCTGGGAAAAAAAACGGAGAGGAAAAATAGATCTTGTCTGAATAAATGAACAGCTTTTGCTTGAAACCGAAACGGAAAAGCTTAGTGGGGGGGCAGAAGGGAAAGGGTAGGGGGAGGAGAGGAGAGGAGAGAGGGAGGAAGGGCAGAGTCTGTGAAGGAAAGAAAAACATTGGCAGGCGGCCCATTGAAGAGCAGGGCTGCATCTCTGTGTGGCTGTGCTGTGTGTTGTTAGGGAGGAGCACAAACGCTGTGTGGGACTGAACACTGACACTAGCCCTCCTCACACACCCACATGACCTAGGACTCCATCTCGAATGACCAATGATAACGAGGGTTGTTTAAATAGATCGATCTAATAGGCCAAACCGAGCATGTAATCTAAAGTTGCCAGGCAGAATTATAATTCTCTTACTATGTGAAAGAGAGCCTGAAGCAATACTGGCTTTCTATAGTGGACAGTCCTCAGGGTTAGTTAACACACACTGTGTGGGGGATATGGGGATGATGAGGATGATAGTGATGATGATATCATCACTAGAGATAGGGAGAGTGTTTATGCTTACTGTACCCTACAGCATGTTTCTCTTTGTCCTGCTCAATGTGAGCCTTTGGCACACACATACACACGCACGACAAAGGGAGTCTATCTCACCGTGTATTTCTCTTTGCCAACCTGCTGTGCGAATGGGGATAGGCTTGTACACGCACACACACACACACGTACACACACACACACGCACACATCTCCTGAGATGGGTGGGACAGATATGGGTTTGAACATGGACCAGTATGACGTCACTGGGCTGTTCACAGGGGTGCAGATAGTCTCAACGTGGCAGCTTAGAGCCCGGGTCTCCTGTAGGGACAGATGATCTCCCATGTCCCTCCTGTCTCGCTGTCACATGCAGAATGACCACAGAGCCTTGAGCCATACAGAGAAAAAGAGAGAACGATAGGAGAGAGAGACAGAGGTAGTGTGGCTGATGTTGTTGCAGCTGCAGATGGAGTGTGTGTTCTGTAAAGCAGTCTCTTGCTTTATGTTCTGATTAAAGTCAGATGACTCAGGAGAAGCCGTGTAGGAGAGGTGTACTTGACTTGTTTCGCTCGGGGCTCTGCGTGTGTGTATGTGTGTGTGTGTACGTGTGTGTGTGTGTGTGTGTGTGTGTACGTGTGTGTGCTCTTATGACAGGAAACAGAGCTCTTGGCCTTTTCCTGTGTAAGTTTAGTGTAAGCTATATCTACAACACACACAGAAGCATGCTCACAATAATAGCCAGAGGTCTAAAGTGTCTTGCTTGGTTGGGTTGTAGCTCTCCACATCCTTACATTGTAAATCACAATTTGTTACATTTTTTTCTCTCTTTTTTTTGGTAAACCTGTTAATTCAAAAATGTTTACCCGGTTTTCATACCCAATCATTTTGGGTTATTTTGTATGAATGTTTGACATTCACGTTCTCTGCTGCCGTGGCGACACAGTTACAGTAATATGGTGTCGCTGTGACTGTGTATGAACAGCACATCAGACACATCACAGGCAACATCGCTCAATTCAGCTTGGTACTTCTCCTTTTTCTCTGTTTTTGTCCTCTTGAATTTCCTGCTCTCCGCTTCTCACTGTCAAATGAGCCCGAGGACAAACAAGACTGTTCAAGTGTGTGCGTGTCGGCTGCGCGTGGAACTCGTAGATACATGCTTCTTGTTATTCCAATTTCCTCTTTCCCTGCGGTCAGGACGTACAGTCCACGAGCTGAGAACAGTGGAGAGATGTCATGGCGACGTGCAGCAAGCTCGACCTCCACGCCAGCGACCCCAGAGGAAGGTGGCTGTGCTGCTAGGTTACCGGGCCCCGCTCCCTCGCAGCCTCACTGAGACGAGCCTCCCTGTTTGCAGTACACACACACACACACCGGAGCGCGAGCCTACGCCAGGCTATTAAAAGGCAATCACACACAGAGGCACCCCTTTATGGACGAGAACATTTCTGTTTAATGGGTCTCCGTGCAAGATCATCCGAATATGATAATATTTCAAATGGAGGCCCTCGAATATCAGCACCTATTAGAATCTCGTTCGGTATCCTCAGTATCACTTTACAACGGTTGCCGTGTCAATTTGACGCTGTTTACACTAATGAATTTCATTTGACCCGTTTGAATTCCTGATCGGGATGTACTTCCATTTCGCTGAGCTTTCAGATAGCGGGGTTAGGCTCATTCTGTCAGCGTGTCCTGGGTTAAGCTATCACACTCAAGACAGGCCTGCTCTGGCCATCCTTGTGCTCCAGGACTCAGGCCCCTCGGTGACCTCAGTAGCCCAGCCTCGAAGCACTGATCTGGAGCGCTGGAATTCGGTCGTCCCCCTGCGCCCAACGATTACTGGATCCCCTGGGCCCCTAATGGTTGCTGGAGGGAGAGGATAATGTGATCGCCAGGCGCTCTGCTTGCCCTTGGGGGTCCCGCCCCATTAATTTGGAGTGCGACTCATATCCTGGTCCGTCTCAGCGGACGACCCCCCCCACCACACACACACCCCTCTCATCTCCTGCCCCCCGCCCCAGCGCCCCCAGCCCAATATCCCTTCTCTCTCGACTCATTCTGACCTGTAATTGGACTGGGGTCTCCTGGGAGGGGCGCCAGCACGCCCGGGCGGCTTGCGCCGCTGGCTGGGGGAGGGGGGGGGGGGGGATGACGACGACTCGCCCCTGGGGCGGTCGATAAGCATGACCTGCGGTCAGTCACCAACGCTCGTCACTCCCGTTACTCTCTGATTGGATGGGACAACTGGTGGTCACTGATGAGTGTGTGTGCGTGGTGTGCATGCGTGCGTGTGTGTGTCTGTGTGTTGCATGCGTGTGCCTACGTAGCAGCAGCTCTCGCCTTATGTTGATTTGATGAGTACGTTTGGTGCCTTGGACAGCTTTACTCTCACACTCTAGCCAACTACGCAATGACCCCCCCCCCCCCCGCCCTCCCCACTCCCCTCCCATCTTCCACCCACACAAAGTCTTGCCACACACAGACACAAACACACACACACACACACCCTCTGTCTACGGGGGCGCAGTGTGATGTCTGCTGCGCCAGTTTGTTCGGGGTAGTGTGTGTGTGTGTAATGTGTGGCATTAACGCATCTAAGCGACATGCAGACGAAGAGGAACATTTGGAGGGCCAGCCCACACAGAGAGGAGAACCGTGCTCCTAAACCCCGTCTATTCCCCGAGTCCACGGGGAGAGGCGACAATGCAGACACGGCAGATCCCCTGAGGCCGCTCCACTCACCGTCTGTTAACGTGGCTCGCTCCTATCTCCCATCGGATTTAACGTCCTTAACGACCTTAAGGGCTGAGAAGGCCTTGACAGGTGAGAATCTGAATGGTCCAGGACTGCTTACCACCAAGCCCCCTGCAACATGTTGCAGGGGGCAACATGTTGCAGGGGGCACTGGGTCATTCTGTCCATCTGGGCCTCGCTGAGCTTCATGGAACAAAGGAATGAGAGAAAGAAGGAGAGGAAAGTCACAGTGAGAGTGGATGAGTGGTATTTGTAATATTCCCTCATCAACAATGACATTGCTTTTCCTCTTTGTCTCCCTCCCTCTCTCCTCTCTTCCTCTCTCCCCCTGTCATGTGTGGTCTGTCTGTGGTAACAGTGTGTTGATTCTGGTGGAGTGTGTGGGGGAGTAGCTCTCTTAGTGCAGAGAGTTTTATATAATCATCCTCATGACTGACCTGCCTAGAGCAGGGCTCTGGAACACCACAAACTGAAGAACCTACATGGTACTGTGTGTGTGTGTGTGTGTGTGTGTGTGGGGGGGGGGGGGGGCGTGTAGAGTGTGTCTGTGTGTGTTAGTCAGTTAGTTAGTTAGTTAGTTAGTTAGTTAGTTAGTTAGTTAGTTGGAGAGAAATTGTGTGTGACAAGAGTGTGAGAGCAAATGAAAGGAAAGAGTAACAGGGGAGGGGAACTATGGCAGTGTGCACGTGAATGTGTGTGTGAGCGGCAGACTGTTATAAAGGCTCACACTAGCGGATGAAAGTGACGTTTCCGTTAATAATTGAAAGAATACTTAAGGACAGGAGCGCTGGCCTCACTAGACAGCTTTTAATAACTGAGAAGGTTTCATATTTCTTATTCTCCTCTTTTTCATCTCTCTACCCCCCCCCTCCCCCCATCCTCCCTCATCATGCCTTTCTTCTTACAGTCAGAGTCTCTGCCAGCACAGCACACAGGAGCATAGAGATTGTACTGAAGCTGCATCTGCCTCGCTTCTAAAAGACACAATGTGCATGTGTGTGTGTGTGTGTGTGTGTGTGTGTGTGTGTGTGTGTGTGTGTGCGTGCGTGTGTGTGTGTGTGTGTGTGTGTGTGTGCGCGCGCATGTGTATGAGTATCTACATATGCCTTAATGGCATTGTATGAATCTCACTCTGACAGACAGGCCTTTTTATTAGTGCATTCACTTTCTCTCCCTCCCTCTCTGCCATTCTCTCTCTCTCTCTCTCCCGTCTTGTTGAAAGATATGTGTTTGTTTATGAAAGCCTTCCTTCTCTTCTCTTAATGTGCTCGCTGCTTGCCCAAAGGAAGCCTCATTAATTCGCTTGATGGTCTTTGATTTGCCGGGCATCACTAAGTCGCATTAAGAAATGTATTTCCAAGCTTTTACTTAATGACGCTTCCAGCACCAATGCAATTAAATACACATTTTAATGCTTAAAGGTTTGCTCTTAAATTCATGAGTTGAAAAAGAAGCCTGATTAACGCCCCACAGAAAATTAAACATCAAAAAGTGTTAAGTCTACAAACGGTGATGGACCGCTGTGAAACTCTTCAGTGAATGACATCCACAACCTCATTAGTCTGGGGCTGTCCTCACCCTCCTTCCTGAGATCCCACTGCAATCACCCTCCAGCTAGCTCACACGTGGTGGCCTTTCGGAAGGACAAAATAGCACATTCTTGTTAACATTGTTGTTCACAATGATTAACATTGTTATTAGGAGCATTATGTCTTCAGTGTTCTTCTTCAATGGGACTATATTAATCCATAATTACCAGAGCGTAGTTAGGCGTTGTTGAGGACTGAAGCGGTGGTAACCGGGGAGACCTGTCCCAGACTCCTGTGTGGGACGTGCTCTTTCTCGTGCTGCCGCTCAGCCACGTACAGAAACATGACACCACTCCGCAACAGCTGCCTCTGCCTCCAGGGGACTTTGTAGGCATGTGTCTATGACACAAGACACCCAACATGCATGGAACATGTTCCGTACATGCCTGGAGTCTGTACATTCTGAATGTTTATAAGGGGGACATGGTATTCCTAAAGATATGGTGTATAGGTTTGCTTCAGATTCCTGTGCATTCATTTGTTTATTCATCCACGCACCCATTCATAGATCCATCCAACTATTCATCTGCTCATCCATCCACTCAGCTCGTTATGTTTACTCCCCTGGTTCCTCATTCACTGATTTCTTTTGATCCATACCTCTTAAAATCTGTCATTCATTCAAGTTCATTGAATGGGTCAAATTAATCTAATTTGTCCATTCTATCGTCCTATTGTCTCCTAAACTCATTTTCTCTGTCTTGTTCATCTGTTTTCAGCGTGTTCTTGACTGTAGGCCCTGATGGATACGGGGTACTGGGATAGAGAGCTAGCTAGCTAGCTAGCGCCTCTGAGCCAGCTCGGAGCAGCCTTTGTCTCTGGATCAGCCCTTCATATTGCAGTGTGATCAAAGCCACTCAGCCATGAGAGACAGAGACCAGGCGAGAAGGAAAGGGGTTAGTTAGAGAAAAAGGAGGTTGGGAGAGAAGAGAGAGGCGAGGATACAAAGCAAGGAAAACGGAAAGATAAGGGGAGAGAAAGGGGAGAGAGAGAGAGAGGTGGGGGGAGGGAGAGAGAGGGAGAGAGAGAGGGGGAGTGGAGAGAGAGGGAGAGAGGCCATTACCAACAAGAGTGATCATCGCCATATTCACATTTCCAATAAAAAGGCAACAAGTGGAGCCTAATGGGAAATATGCAGATGTATGCAAATGGTTGGTTGAATGGGAAGCCCAGAGGCCTGTGGGAGATTAAAGCTCTTCTGAGTGGAGAGGCTGAGGAGGAGACTGCTGGGGAGGCTGCTGCCTCGAGGATGCTGTCCCACAGGGACCAACACCTGCCTCATTCTTCTGCTCTACCTGCTGGTTGGCCAACAGCTAGCTGTTCAAACTCACTGCCTCCCCGCCTTCCACAGTGCTACCTCCATACCTGCACAATTAGTTACCTACACGTTTACTACACTTGTCTGGTATTTGTGTCCGACAATGGCTGTACAGCCCTCCAGTCCTGGCTTTCTGAGGGACATGGCGCCCTCAAGGGAGTGTTCTTTTTGGGCGTGACGGATATGATCCAGGGTTGTGCTTTTCTACCCTTCCACGGGCTGATCTTCAAGAGTTAGAGGGCTCAGAGAGTGGTACTACCCCTCGCCTCCCCACCGTCCACCTCCCAGAACCCACCATTCATGCTCCACTAAGTTTATCCCCTCTGCTGTCTCTCCCATCCCAGGCCATGAGATAGAGATGTCACTGAGAAAGGAACACGTATTTCACTTACAGGGTATTATTGTCAACCTCCACTGCAGTGGCCATTTTGACATGGATCATGCCATTGTGTTATTCAATGTGTGTCTAAGTGTTCTCAAACCCTAATGTGTATTGTAATGGATTATCCATGCTGGATTACACCCTCACAGTTTCCCTTGTGTATGGACACCATTTTGGATCTACTGTCACCTCTGCAGGTGTAGGGCAGTCCACGGCAGCCATGACGGCTCTAACCCAGCTGGTATTCGCAGACTGTCTGTTCAGTTCTACTTTTAGTGGCTTAGTAGCCAGGCACCATCCTTGCAAAATAGTCCCAGGCAGGTGCTAAGTCTCATATGGCTTCAGACTTCTGGTGGCATTTGTTGCCATCATAAATCTGTACTTTGCCCTATTGAATGCCAACTGCAGGCTTTAGAAGGTGGCAAATACAAGTCAGGGGGATTTGAAACAGACCCTCCAGAGAGGAGTCAGCTCATTGGCTCAGACCCTGATGTCCCAGCTTTTACTGCCTGGCAACTTTTCAATTTCTCCAACTTTGGTCCCTTATCCTATCTAAACCATGTCAACTTTGATGTCCAGCGTTGGGACTTTCTGTGTGGCGGAGTGCAGATTCTTACAGTATGCCTGTCTTGGTTGTTAGTCCCCTATTGGGCCCAGAGAGACAAGGCCATAAAGTAGGTCTTGCAGTTGACGGAGCTCCGTGTCCACATACACCGCCCTGTTTAAATCTCTATCAGGGGGCTGGAGGCAGTCTGAGCACTGCGCTGAGACAGACAGCACAGCTGGGCTTTAGCACCATCGTAAATTACCTTTATGTCCCGCCACAAATTACCCATCTCCTCTCCTCCCTATCCCCCCCTCCCCTCTCTCCCTCTCTCATGCTCTCTCCTCCTCTCCCTCTCTCTTCGCGTTCCCCCTCCCTCTCCTCCCTCTCCTCCCTCTCCTCCCTCTCCTCCTGTCCTTCTTCCCTCCCCGCTCCACCTCTCCCCCCTGCCGTCCCTTAAGGAGAGAATGCAACAGAGTTGGATATGTGATCTGACAGTGCTATGGCAGCCGTCTGTCTGTCTGTCTCTCCATGGGGAGCTGTCCATCCCAGTCTAATAATGCCATCCTCAAGGAAATGGATATAAATCACTCTTATTTTTCTCTCTCCCTTCTCTCTCAGCGCATCTCTCGTCCTTTCCCCAACGCTAGATACAAACACATAGTTTTGAACCTATTTTTTTTACCTAGTTGAAGCTATATGAGTCATACAGTGTAACTGTGAAAGCTCCCTTCTTCCTGTATTGTGCTTTGTGACATCATTCTTCAACTGTGAATCAATGCAGTGGCCTGTGCTCCGTGAATGGCATGAGGTGGGAGGGGCTAAGGGATTTGTTTTGGGATCGCTCCTCCGTAACCTTGGTGAAAACCAAACAGAGATGAGCCACTGTGGCCTCGAGTGGAGGCTGACAGCCAAACAGTGATTAGGCTTATTATTCCATAGCGGGTCCAGCTGCATGCTGGGAGTTAACGTTGCAGGCTAAATCTTAATGAAGATTCTCTAAGGAGCGCTAACGCCGTCTGAGGACAGGGTGGGAGCTGCTCTCTGTTTCCCTCAACCTTTCCTGGCTCCAGTGAACTAGTGAATGAGAAAAAGAAAGACAGAAAAGAGAGAGAGAGAGAGAGAGAGAGGTAAAGAAGCAGAAGCTCCAAAGTGTCAGGGTGTGAGGAGGGGTAGGACCCAAATGCAAGGGAGTACACAGCCATACTGAAAACAAAGGGTTTATTTCCAAAAAAGCCAGGGACACAGGGTACTCCCATAACAGGGGTAGTAATGACAAGACAAAGACTGGACACAAAACAGAAACCTAAATACACAGAACCAAACGACACACAGGTGGACACAATGACGCTAACGAGAACAAGACACAGGTGAAGACAATGACAGGGAAACACTAGGACAGGGCAAAACCAAAAACAACAGGGGGGCACGGCTGTGGCCGTGACACAAAGAAAAGATCAAATCCCAACTTGAAGGAAGCTTTGGCTCTGTCATCTCATGTTGGATCTCATCTCATGGGAGTCAGGTGGCTGAGCGGTGAGGGAATCGGGCTAGTAATCTGAAGGTTGCCAGTTCGGTTCCCGGCCGTGTCAAATGACGTTGTGTCCTTGGGCGAGGCACTTCACCCTACATGCCTCAGGGAGAATGTCCCTGTACTTACTGTAAGTCGCTCTGGATAAGAGCGTCTGCTAAATGACTAAATGTAAATGTAATGTTGATGGGAGTAGCCATGTCTCTGGTCTGTCCAGGGCCCTGTCCAGGTGCTGCCACGGCAAGGCAGGCCCAGTGTGACGGTCAGCCTGTGCAGAGGCTCCTGTCTGGGAGACGGACTGCTTTCCGCTCTGTCCCCTTGTCTGGGGCACGTTCCATCTGAAGGCAGGCTCACGGCTCGCCCTCTTCCCTCTCCCCTAATGTGATGCCATCACACACCTCCCTCACGTGGGCCTCCGTCTCTCCGTCCCCTCCTTCCCTCTCCTCCCTCTCGCCTCTGTCTCTTTGATGGAGGAGGGCTCGTTCCAGAGGCCGGCGTGTTATCCATCTGTGTTCGCACTGACCTGACGCCGTGCCGCTTTCAGCTCCCGCGTTCCCAGACCCCGTTTCGTTTTCTTTTCCCCTCTTTGTCTCTCTCCTGTCTCTCGCTTATGCCTGGTCCACCTCCTTGTCGCTCCTCGCTGTCACAGTCTGTCTCCTTCACCCTCACTCTCTCTCCACCAAAGTCAAACGCCTCCTTCTCACGAAAACGACAACTTTCTTCCCCGCTGTCCTCTCCTCCTCTCCCTTTCCCCCGGGGTCATCCCTCCCTCCGTCTGTCCTCTGTAATCCCTCTTTCCCAGGTCATTGCGTGGTAAGCATCGAGGCCTGGGTGGGTAGGGGGCGCCTACTCTCCGAAGCTGGCGATGCTGAGCGCGCTCACAGGAGTTCCTCTCATTCTGTCTGAAGTGGGACTTCTTCACAGAGTGGGCCTAATTATGCAAATCCCTGCTTCATCCTCATTGGCCAGGGTCAGGGCCGTGACATTAACGAATAGCATGGAGCAAAGAGACAGAGAAAGGTGTGGGGGGGGGGGGGTGAGAGTGGGGGGAGAGAGAGAGGAAGAGTGAGAGAGAGATAAAGAGTGGGTGAGAGAGAAAGAGGGAGAGAGAGACAGAGCGAGAGAGAGGATTATGAAAAAAGGGGGTTTAAGAAAGGGGGCCCCCTCTGCTGCTACATGTGAAGTACACACACACACACACACACACACACTGCTCTTAGTCAAACCTTAAACAAAATCCCCTGTGAAATCCTTGGAGTTTGACCCTCATTGTAACCACACACACTCTAAAAGGAATGTGTATGTGTGTGCCCTCTCCCTTGAGCTTGTCTATGGTCTGCTTTGCTAGAATGAGTTCACTGAGGAGAAGAAACAAGCCCTTTATCTCTCAGCAGTCAACATTACCGTTTCCACGGAGACACACAAGTCCGTTGCTGTGGCATCTGGGTCGTATCCTGGGAGACCCCGGAACTCTGGCAAGCCCTAATCTAAAATGACCGGACACAGCATGTTGACCCCCAGTTTTTGTATGTGTTTGTGTTTTATGTCTGTGTGAGTGTGTGGTTTAATGTGTGTGTACACATGCATTGATGTGTGAGTGTGATGAGTTCAGTCTTTCATTCTGACAGGGGTGTAAAGTGTTCCCTTAAGGAGTGTGTAATGTGATTGGAGGAAGGGCTGGCCATGCAGGGTTCTAATGTGTCAGGATTGGGTCTAGAGTTAGAGTCATTAGCCAGCTGCTGTTGAAAGACGAGCTCCTCCTAGAGACTAGCTCACGCCCCTAGAGACCTCTACGCCTGCCAAACCTAGAGCAGCCAGAGGCCCACCCCTCGAACCCCCTCCCCTCTCAGATCCTCGAACACCCTCCCCTTCTCTCCTCTACACTCCTCGCCTCTTCTCGCCTGTGCTCTGCTCTCCTCTGCTCTCCCCTCCCCTCCCTCTGCTCTGCTCTCCCTTCCCCTCCCCTCTCCTCTCCTCCCTCCCTTCCTCACCTCTCCTCTCTGCTCCTCTGTTGTCCCCTCCTCTCCATTCCTCATCGCTTCTCTCCTCTGCTCTCTTCTCCTGTCCTCTAACACTTTTCCTATCCCCTCTCCTCTAACACCCCGCCACTCCTCTTCTCTCCTCCTTCCCCCTCTTTTTTCTCCCCTTTCTCCCATTCCCCAAGCATGAGCAATTCACAGTTTAAACTAATTCAATTTTCCCCCGGCTGGGCCCACATGGGACGGCATTGGAATTCCGGTTTGTCATGATAAAATGATTACACGGCATTGTGTTTCTGCGGGCGCCTCCCGCCGCATTTATTAGAATCTGTCAGAGACGATGTACATCGGACGGCCAAAGTGCCCGTCTCTACTGCTCTCTCTCTCTTTCACCGGCCGCCACGCTTCCCCTTTCTCGACCGCCCTGAATGGGATATTCCTTATGAAATACGTTGCTCCTGGCAGACACATAATCTGATTACATCCGCTAGATTAAAAATATATTGAATTTTTTTTCCTATCGTCTTCTCTGCTCCCTTATTTCCTCGACGATGCTCTCTCTCTCTCCCTCTCCCTCTCCCCCCCTCTTTCCTGCTCTCTCCTTCCCGGGGCTGTGGAGAGGCACTCCTTGCATCGCTCCCTCCATCTCTCTCTCCGATATTCTAACTGGAGCCGCCCCACCACACACACACAGACTCACACACATGCACACAGATTTCCAGGGTAATACTACAGCTTATTATTTTTCATATTTTCATTCTCCCTTTCCCCCCGCCTCCCCTCTTCCCCTTCCCTCGTCCTGTCAGTCGGCTGTCAGGTGTGATTTGGAGCTGTCACTCAGAGAGGGGGGGTCCTGGGGGGTTGTTTACTAAGATATGACTGGAGGTGTCATTAGGAATTAGCACCTCTAGACCCGGACCCGCCTAACCCCCCTATACACACAGCAACCAGCGAGGTGGGTTTGGTGCAGTGTGTGTTTATCTGCGTGTGTGTGTGTGTGTGTGTGTGTGTGGAGTTGGGGGGGGGGGGGGGGGGGGGTTGGCTGGTTATATGGCTGGTTATGGATAATGGGCAAAAGCTGTCATGGTCAGCCATCAGACAGTGATTGTGTGTGGCATGCTTGTGCCTGTGTGTGGCATGCTTGTGTGAGTGTGTGTGAGTGTGTGTGAGTGTGTGTGTGTGTGTGTGTGAGTGTGTGTGGCATGCTTGTGTGAGTGTGTGTGTGAGTGTGTGTGTGTGTGAGTGTATGTGAGTGTGTGTGTGTGTGTGTGAGTGTGAGTGTGTGTGTGTGAGTGTGTGTGAGTGTGTGTGTGTGAGTGTGTGTGCCTGCATGTGCGTTCGAGGCACAGTCTCATCCGTCCGACCACTCTTTCCGTTGGCCAACCAATTACTGTCCTGAGGAGCGGACAGCTGTCACCACCACCATCGCCTCCTCCCCATCAACCCTCATCCCCCTCTCTTCTCCTTTTCTCCTCTGCTCCCCTCTTCCCACCCCACTGACAGGGGAAGTCAGGGAGGAGTCGCAGCCTAGAGGAATGGTTTCAAAGGGACACACACACACACACACACCCTCTGGCTCCCACACATTCGAACCATATTCCCAGACTCCTGGCTCTAGGGTCTGGCTCTATCTGTCTCTGCCATCCTCGAGTCTCCTGCAGGCCTATGTCCCTCTCTCTGTCATAACACCACACACTGTTAACCCCAGCGGACCCTGCTTCCATTAGGAAACTCGCAGCTGAGGCCTCGTCACCCGATGCGTTATTGGCTACAGACATCAAGACAGCCCCGCGAAAAACAACCAAGCAGCGCATTTTTTGCGCAAACTCGCAATTTTGACTATTTTGACCGTATGACACTGTTTCCAAATGTTTAATATGGAATTGGGGGGAAATTGTTCAGCACTCCGAGCAACACGGTGCTGGAACAAAAGAGAAAGTCATCCATCAACCAACAGTAACTCCAAAACATCAACCAACAGTCACTTCCAAACATCCACCAACAGTCACTCCAAAACATCCACCAACAGTCACTCCAAAACATCCACCAACAGTCACTCCAAAACATCCACCAACAGTCACTTCCAAACATCCACCAACAGTCACTCCAAAACATCAACCAACAGTCACTCCAAAACATCAACCAAAAGTCACTCCAAAACATCAACCAACAGTCATTCCAGAACATCAACCAACAGTCACTCCAGAACAGCGTCATGTGACTCATGTGATATCGGGGAAGGCTGCAGCAGGCGCAATTGAAATGTTTTTGATTGAGTCTTTAGGTCTACTCTTATTATTGAATTATGTTCGTGTAATTGTACACTGCATATCACTTTTTTTCTGGGCTCTTTAACATGTACAAAACTTAAAAGCTGCAAATTACATTTCACAATTTGCTTAAAAGCTGCTACAAAATCCAATATTTTGAGCCGCAGAAATCACATAAAAACCGAAATCCTGGAGGTACTAGCAAGAAATCTCCAGCACTAGGAGCTGACAGGGGCCTAACTGCACCTGACAGACAGTCCTGTTTACTTGACTCACTTCATTACTAGGGGACTGAAATGCAAAGCCGCACAGCATGTCTACAATGTAAAGAAATCTGGTTCTGAGGGGAGGAAGGGATATCTACGTTTAACCAGTGGGTGTAGATACACACTCATTCAACACGCACACATATCCACACACATTCAATAAACACACACACTAACACAACTTTGCTATCGCCCTCACCACTTCCGTTCTTTATCTCTGACTGTAATACAAACCAGATTGGGCTTATCTTCCACTTCCACCAACACACACTCCAGCTCATGCTGCTGCTGCTCTCTCCCTGGTATGTCTCTCCCTCCTCCCTGCAGGTGTCCATCTCTTCTTGGAGCCCCCCCCCCCCCCTGCCATTTCCCTCATACAGGTTCCCGGTCTCACGCTCCTTCTCTGAAAGGACATCCCTGCATTTACCATAGTACACACACACACACGTGTAGATGTTTTTTGGTATTTGTGAGTTTTTGGGGTATGTGTGTGGGCATGTACATATGAGTTCATCAAACAATGTATCAGAGTATCTAATTCGAGATTATTTGCTAATTGGTCACTTTTCCAGAGACAATACTACTCAGAACAGCCTGCCTGCACATATATTTCCAGGTTCTGACATCTATTTGGGATTGTGATTTTAATCAATGTAATGGCTTTCAACCCCATAGGCCTCCACACAGTGGGAAAAGTGAGAAAGAAAAAAACCTGAAAGACAGAAATAGAAAGAAAGAAAGAAAGAAAGAAAGACGGAGACACCTAGTTGTTAAATGCAACATGAAGGATCAGTCTTCCTGATCCTGACCCCAGGCATACCACTCCACTGGCAGAGCTCTGCTATCTGTGTGTGTGTGTGTGTGTGTGTGTGTGTGTGTGTGTGTGTGTGCGTGCGTGTGTGCACATAGTGGGAAGCACTGTAGCCTACTTGAGGAGCATAATGTTCGCTGCATGTTTGCCTGTGTGTTTCTATACCAGCTGAATAGACCTCTCCAACTCGGCTACACATCGCTGCCCTAACCCTTCTACGCACACACACACACACACACACAAAAACACATGTGTGCATCCTCAATTTGGAGCCAATGAATCTGCACGCAGGGCATATGACAAATGATGGGATTTAACCGATATCATGTTGAAATATTCACCCGTCTGCAGGAGGCTACCAAGCAGAACTAACTCCAAGGAGGGGATTTCATCTCAGATTGGAGGAGGATTCCACCTCCCTTCCTCTCTCCTTCGCTCCTTCTCTATTATCCTCCTCTCTTCTCCATGCCTCTAACCATTCCAAGCCAGGGTCAAATCGCTGTTTTGCTGTTCCGTGGGATTGTTCCAGAATTCCACGGAATCTTGTATTTGCTCCTTCGGAGTTGTTGTGTATTATTGTGGCTACAGACTCTTAACATTAGAGAGAAGTGTAGGGGGTGGGGTCACTGTGGGGTCCAGTTGTACTATCTATAATATTACTGTATATCCTGCCTCTTATTAGGAAACTGTTGAGGGGGATGGAGAGAGATAGAGAGGGAGAAAATGAGCGGAAGATGGCATGAGATGAAGCACAATTGGATTAGAGGTGAGGAGGGGATGGAGAAGAGTGTTAAGGGGCAGAAGGGAAGTGAGCAAACGCTCTCCCTCCCTCTCTCTATCACTTCCTCTGTCTCTGTCTCTCTGTCTCTCTCTCTCTCTGTCTCTCTCTCTCTGTCTGTCTCTCTTCCTCGTTTGTCATTCTGACGGCGTGGTATGCAGATGAGAAGCTAATATGAAATCTCTGCCGAGCTGATGGATGGTTAAAATGATAGGCCGGCTCCGTGGATCTCTCCGCAGGCTACCTCAACAGGACTATTTGTCTGCGTGTGTTTGTTTGTGTCACACATTGCAATCCTTCTGCTTTGAGTGACGGGTTTTATTTTCAGAAAACGGGCTTGTTGTATCTGAATGTATTATTTTACATCTTTCCCATCCATTTAGCGGAATCATTTTTCTACCTGCTTTCTATTTGATTAGAAACTTCCTGTGTGTATGTATGTGTGTGTGTGTGTGTGTCAGAGGAAGGGCCAGTAGAGCGAAAGGATTCTCTACAGACTTCATTAGTTAAAACAAAGCCAGTTGTCCATTTGAACTGCTCCAGCACCTAATTGATATTGATTTCCTGATTTGCTCTGGGGTGATTTAAAGCATGTTTGGTGTCATCGTCATGCTGCTTCTCCCCCAGTGTCAGACTCGCTCGATGGCCCTCTCTATCTCTCTCTATCTCTCTCCCTTTCGTCTTCTATGCCTCTCTTTATCTCTCTTATGTAATCCTATGATCATTGATTATTGAAATTAATAAGGTTGGTTATTAAACCAACCTGAAGGCGCAATCTCCTAACCTCTGATCCTACTGCTGCTAGGTGTAGAATGGCACGCTGTGGTTTTGTCTGTGTTAGCAGAACAAGGCTGTGTGAGTGTAAGGGTTATCTTAGCCTCGGAGGCCTTTTATCAAGCTGATGGATGGCAATCATCACTTTAACGTGACACGTTATGATCATATCAATTTGTCCTCTGTTCTCCTCCACATCAGTCTATAGTCCCTCTGTCCCCCTCAACCCACAGAGCTGCACGTCTCAGTGACGGCATGCTGGAACACTCCATAAACCCACCGTCTCTCTCCCGCTCTCTCTCTCTCTCTCTCTCTCTCTCTCCCTCTCTCTCTCTCTCTCTCTCTCCCTCTGTCTCTCCCTCTGTCCCTCCCTCTGTCCCTCCCTGACTCGGGGCCAGACAGCCTGGATGATATTGAGGGAATCAGAGTGGGATTAAAATGTAATATCAGACTATTAAATAGATTAGCGGTTGACATTTCAACGAGTGAGTCAACCCAATCTAAGGAACTGGCATTCACATATTGATTTAGTCTCTAGTTCTGTTTTTATCAGTGCTGATTCATATGGGCATACATACCTCAGATAAGGTGGCCTTTATGAGGCCGCTTGTCGATGAGCTTTGGAACTAAGTCAGTCTGAATTGGAGGTTTGTTGAGAGGTGGAGTGCATTCATCAAACCCAGACTCCATGAATCTGAGAGGAAGACAGATTGAGTGATTCTGTCTCCACCGCCGTGTATAGCAGGACCCGCTGCCTGCTGATACAGTAGGCCTCCGATGGAATGGCGATGTGAGCTATAATATAAAAGAGCTAATTACTTACTAATTATAACAAACCATAATTCTGCTCAATTATGTTGCACATCAGTCACGGCTAACAAGGTAGCAAAACGTGACTGAAGTTCTGGATTAGCCATCCTGCACACGCACGCACACACACAAATGCACACCAAACATATCACACACACACAAATGTTAGCACAGTGTGATTTAAACATGATGAAAGGCTTAATCAAGGTAAAATATGGAAAATGTCTTATATGGTTTGTAAAGGTCTGTTTCTAAACTGTCGTTTAGTTAAAGGGATGTGCACACAGCGTGTGTTTTCTCTCTCTCTCTCTCTCTCTCTCTCTCTCTCTCTCTCTCTCTCTCTCTCTCTCTCTCTCTCTCTCTCTCTCTCTCTCTCTCTCTCTCTCTCTCTCTTCTTACTCTCTCTGTCTTACTCTCTCTGTCTTACTCTCTCTGTCTCACTCTGTCTCACTCTTTCTCTCTCTCTCTCTCTCTCTCTCTCTCTCTCTCTCTCTCTCTCTCTCTCTCTCTCTCTCTCTCTCTCTCTCTTCTCTCTCTCTGTCTCTCTCTCTCTCTCTCTCTCTCTCTGTCTCTCTCTCTCTCTCTCTCTCTCTCTCCTCTCTCTCTCTCTCTCTCTCTCTCTCTGCCTCTCTCTATCGCTGTCTCTCTTTCTATATTATTTTTTCAATGTCACCCTTCAGCCCCCCCTCACAAGGATGAGGGGATCTTTTACCCCACCATCCCCATCCCTCCATCTCTAGCTCTCTCTACCTCCATCACTCCCCTGCATCTCCACCAGCAGGTTTAGATCTGCTCCTCCCAGTTCCATTGGCTGCCTTCATAGCCCAGATCCAATCACACCCCCAATGCAATACACATCAGTCTCAATGCGACCCCCTACACACACACACACACACACACAAACACACACACAAACACACACACAAACACATGCACTTACACGTGCTTCACAAAGACACATTTAGACCACACAAAAACGTGCATAACCTTGCACAAATATATGTACTGTACACATACAGTGTGTGCGCATGCACGTGCGCACACACACACACATGATGGGCTGGTGCAGGGTCTATCAATAATGTGTTACGTGTGGCTCCATAAAGTCTCATTTGCATGTGAGAGTGTGAGAGGGGTGAAGGCTAATGGAGCTGATCTGTCGTGTTGTTATTAAAACTGGGAGGGGGGTTATTAAACAGAGGGAGAGGAGGGGGTGGGGGAGAGAGACTGGAAGGGAGGGGGAGAGAGGGGGAGTTGAGTTGAGGGGTGTTGAACAATAAGAATCTAGAGTGTGCAGTAGTCTGGCTACAGTCATGAGTGCTCGCACCCTTTGAATATCACAGGGTAAATGATGCCTAGCATCTATCCCCCCCCTAGCAACACTCTAGGCTGCTTCCTCTCTCGCTCAAACTCTCTCTCCATCCCTCCATCCCTGTTCCACTCTTTCACTCACTCACTTTCTCTCTTTTATTTCTTCTCTCTGGCTCATTGCTCATTCTGCTTTTTCTTTCAGCTCATTTTTTAATCCATTGTCACAAACCATTTTTTGCCTCTCCTCTTTTCTCTCCCTCTGTCTCTCTCCTTCCCACCGTCTCTCTCTCTCTATCTCTCTCTCTCTATCTCTGTAATGAAGTCAGGATCAGAGATGGATTAGAGCTGTTTAGGGCTGCAGGTAGTGTGGGGCTGTCTTTTATACAACCATGTTAACATCTTTGGCCGCAAACACACACAAACACACATGCATATAGTAGTAGGTTCACATTTGGTAAAGTAATAGTCAACTATTTCAGTCAGAGCCAGAGCTTGGCCAATCCCCTCTTCCCCTCGGTATTTGGCAGGAGTGAATATGAGAACAATCCTCCAATGGGAGGGTCTATATCGCTGTCTGGAGGCGGGCCAAACGTCCCATCTGACATCATACTGTCACAGCTGGCCTGACTTAAGACCTGGCACAACCATTTAGAAGCGCACACACACACCTGTTGTAGTTATTGTGAAACCCTGAGAATTGTTTGGTGGGTGTGAGTTCTTGTGAGTGGGTGTGTGAAATACAGAAATCTGAAAATAATCAAGAATATCGAAGAGTTCGGGATTATACGTGTGTGTGTGCGTGTGTTAGAGGGAGAAAGAGAGAGAGAGAATGGACATGGGAGGCAGGGATGGTGTGAGTGTAAGAAGTATGAGAGAATGAAAAACAGAGAGACTGCTGGGAAAAAAGGATGAGATTCTGAGAAGCAGAGAGGAAGAAAATCTGGATGAGTGAGAGAGTATAGAAGAAAAGGCGATAAATCAGAAACATCGTCAGGGGCGGGGATAACGGCCCGGGCTAGGGCTGGGGCTAGGATGCTAGGGCTTTGGTTAGGGGGTAGGAAGATAAGACTAGGCCTGGGGCTGGGGTATCTATTTGCCTACCTATCAGAGAATGTGTCGATTAGATTCCAATGTATTTCAGCTGTATTATTCATTCCACCAAATCAAAGCTGTTAGTTAGCTGTTACTAAAAACTGGACCTTTTCATCTTAACGCTCCATCATCAAAAATGACAAGTGTGTGTGTGTCAGAGAGACAGAAATAATGTCTCCTGCCCTTTTGCAATAATCAATGCAGTTGAAATGGTGTGAAGTGTAATAGAATAAAGTGGGCAGGGGTTGGTGTTTTTATATGTGTATGCAGACAAGGGTGTGTGTATGCAGGTGTGTGTGTGTGTGTGTGTGTGTGTGTGTGTGTGTGTGTGGGTGTGTGTGTGTGTGTGTGTGTGTGGGTGTGTGTGTGCAGAGGTAGTTAAAGGAGGGGGGCTGAGCATCCCATGGTTGAGGATGAAAAAGACAAAGTAAGCCTTTGAAATGCAAAGCACAGCCAGAGTGGCGATTGGCCACTGAGCTCGGGAGAGAGGGGAGAGAGGGGTGCAGATAGCCGTCTTTGTGTTTCCCCCACATTTCATCATAAAACACACACACACACATTATTAATGAGGGAATAGCTAATGCTTTATTATTTTATTTACCTCTGTCACATAAAGCGCACTAATAGGCTACAACTTGCTGCTCTGGTGGAGCTGTGTGGGTGGGGGGGGGCGGGGGGGGCTTGTGTGTGATTGTTTCTGTGTGGGTCTGCATGTGTGTGTGCGAATGGGTGCCTGTGTGTGCGATTGTGGAGGGTGTGTTTGTTTCGTCTCACGGAGGAGATACTCCACTGGAAGGGCCTAGGGACCAATTTATTTACATTCAGCAGGAAGAACTGAGGCCAGGAGGAAGAGATGAAACCCAGACAGAGAGGACAGACAGAGCCCGGTGGAGAGAGGCAGACACTCGGGAGACGGTCCTCTCTCACTGGGGCTTTATTGTTTAGCTGATTAGTATCAGCTGTCTTCGAGGACGTCTGTTTGTTGTTGAGATATGGACATGTCTTGTGTAGTGTTTGAGCTTTGAATTCGAACAACACTAATTGTCTCTTTCTCTCTCTCCCTCGCTCACAGGCAGGACGCCAGTGACCTCTCTGGGCCCATACAGAGGTAGGTAATCTCCTTCTCCTTTCCTCACCTCTTCTCTCCTTTCCTTTCATCTCGTCTCCTCTCCTTTCTCCTCTCCACTCCTCTTCTCTGAGGGTGACGAGGACAGGAGGATTTGGTCAAACTAACACAGACACGGCTATCCCCAGTCAGCAGTGTTGGGATCTACGTATGAAGGTGTCCTGAAACCTGAGGAGATGAGAAGACTTAGAGGAGGATAAGAGGGAGGGAGGGGCGCCTCTCTGGGGGGGGAGAGAAAGAGTGAGGGAAAATTGAGAAAAAGATTGAGAGATATAACATAGATTAGAGAAAGAGAGCGAGGGAGGGAGGGAGGCACCGAGCTAAAAGCAGCAGTGTGCGTGTGTGTGTGTGTGTGTGCGTGTGTGTGTGTGTGTAGGAGAGAGTCTAAGATGTGACCAGACTCAGATCTATGACCACGGACGGTCATTAAACGGAACCCTACGGCGGCAGAACGGCAGAAACGAGAAGGAAGAAGAGAAGAGGGGTGGAGGGCGAGAGAGGGGCATCAAAAAAAGGGCCGCACTTAAAATAGCTGTACCTATTTCTCATTTGGGATTGAGTTCACAGGAGGAAGTCATATCCTCTCGCCCAAGCCTCGCTCACCTCCAAACCTGCACTCACACACTCGAGGAAGAGGGGGAGAGAGAGAGAGGCACTTCCATACACACATTACACCACCACCAGAAACAGAGAGAGAGAAAGAAATAACGAGAATGTGTAAATGATTATGTAAATAGAATAGAATGAGGGAGCTTATTTGGCACAAAAACATACCAACATCAACACATAGACACACACACACACACACACTGTGGTCCAACCTAATCCACTTCACAGCTGCATCTTTCAGTATACTTCCTTTCCCTGCACACCACCCTGCGTCATCCACACACACGAACGAAGCGCACACAGCCACAGCCGTAAAGAGACATAGTGGAGCAGTATAGATCCTTTTCGGCACAAAGCTCTCTCTGTAAGTTGTGATTGACACTGTACTGCTTGAGTCGGGGCTGTTCTGAGGCCTCAACCGTGGGGGGGGGGGGGGGGGTAGGGATGGGGGCAGGGGTGATGAGGGGCTGTGCGAGCAGAGAGGGGTCGTAGAGGGGGAGGGGTGTTTGAAGGGGGAGCACGGGGGTGATGAGGGTGTGTGTGAGCGTAGCGGAGAGGGGGGGTGGGGGGAGGGGTGGATGGGGGGGTGTAGACGAGGGGTTGCATGGTAGCGGGCTGTGAGCTAATTGCAGGTCTCCGTGGCGATTATGTGCTGTGAGAGAACACAGTTGATAATTGCTGAGCGGGCGGACGAGGACGCCACTCAACACTGGTCATTGAGTCCCCAACCCCACCATCCAGTCTGACATCACTTCCTCTGAGCAACACACACTAACAATGACAGTCAGGAACTATGCACACAACACACACACACAATAAATTGTAATATGTTATTAAAATATCACCCCAGAATGAGTCTTAAGGCATTAGATACTTCTCTTTTAGGGTGAGTGTAACACAATAAAAAGAAACTGTGGATAGCACACACACTCACACACTCACACCGTGGAGTGTATAATTACCGAGGCTTGCACAATGTGTCGTCTCAGTGCACTGCGTCTGTTATTGTCTCCACGGCAGCCACACGGCAACGCCAGTCTCTACGCGGCAAAACCGTTAACTACCGGTGGGCACACGAGCCGACATCACCTCCACTGAATATTCATGAGGGGGGCCGTCTCACTACATGGCGGAGCAGCCAGTGCCTGCTGCACATGAAACCGCAGGAGATGTGTGTGTGTGTGTGAGAGAGAGTTGAGTGTACTTGTAAGTGTGAGTATTTAATGCATGCGTGTTTGTGTGTGCACATGGGTGTGTGTGCTCGTGTGTGTAGGTGCATATGTGCGTACATGTGCGTGTATGTGTGCGTGTGTGAGTTGTAGTAAGTGACGAGGGTTCATATGTGGTTCAGACTCTAGACTGTGTGGGCTTGGAACACCAGGATTCTCAAATCCATGAGATAAGAGCTCAAATGCCTGAGGATGAAAAATAGTTCTTATACTGTCTCTCACATTCTCCCCCTCTCTTCCTCCCTTCCTCTCTCACGCTCTCTCCTCTCTCCCCGCGTCTGTGTGCTACAGTAGCTGTTTTGTGGTTATCAGTGTTCAAGGCTCTTTGCTAAGCTCTAATTTATTCCCTGGTGAGTGGCAGCAGAGAGAGGAGCCTTTCCAACAGCAGCCAGCTGTCTAAAACGCAGGTACACACACTCACACACACACTCACACACACACACACTCACACACACACTCACACACACACTCACACACACTCACACACGCACACACTCACACACACACTCACACACACACTCACACACACACACACACACACTCACAGGCTCATGCACCTGCGTGCACGCTTGCTCGCGCGCGTCCAAAGTCACTCGCAAACACTCTCGCGGACTCACCAACGCACGCACACGTACACAAAAAGAAACACACACCCTCCAGTATAAACACACACACACAGACAGACAAACCTACACCGCGCAGACACAGTGGTGAACGACACAGGGCTGTGAAATTGTTTTCTTTGGTTGTAATCCTTTAAGGAAACGGCGCGGCTTAAACCTGAACCTCCGAGTCAGAGGCTCGCGAGCCAATGAGAGACGAAGATGGCGAGGGAGAGGAAGAGGACGACAATGCAACAATGAGAATGACGGTGCCACAGGCGAGGGCTGTGATGATTACCCAGGCAGTGTGTCTCTGCTCCAGAGCCGTGCAATCAGGGCTGAGCTGGGTCTTTGTGTGTCTGTGGGAAGCAGCACTGCACCCACTCCAGCACAATGAGGGACTGATGCTTCTACCTGGGAGGGGGGGGTCTTCTCATTGGGTTTTAATTGCACAATGCTTTTGTGGTGTCATGCTCAGGCCTCATCCATTTTTCATCCCAACACATGAATTATGAATCTCTCAAAGTGACTGGGGGGGGGGGCGGAGCCAACAGGGAGGGGCAGGGTCGGGGCCCTCTCTCTTCACCTCTCTCTATCTCTCTCTCTCTTTTTCTCTATCACTTTTTCTATATCTATCTCTCTTTCTTTCTCTCTCTCTTTTTTTCATCCATAGCCACACACACACTACAAAATCCTCACATAATCCTACCGGGAAAAACAAACACACTCCGGAACTCTCTCTCTCCTACACACACACACAAACACACACCCGCACACATATATACACTCAAACATACCACTGCTGTGCAAACAGTGCAGAAGTATGCCAAGCAACTGAAACACTGTGCGAAACACTGTGTGTGTGTGTGTGTGTGTGTGGGTGGGGGGGGGGGCTATAACGAGGAGACGTGCTGGTCAGACCAGTATGAGCTGTGATTCAGTCCAGTGACCTAGAACACATTGGGCACAGAGAGATGAGAATACTCTCTTTCTCACACACACACACGCACACACACGCACACACACACATACACTATCCTAGCGTCTTGTAACTGCAACTGCCTAGGATGAGGAGATGTGTAGTAGACCCAGCTCCTGTGTGAAGCCATGCCAGTACCTAATCACATCGTATTCATCATTGCTTAAGCAGGCCCTTAACACAGGGCGACCTCTGCCAGCCCACCTGGGCCGGTTCAGAGGGTCAGAGGTCAGATCACTGCTGCACGGTGCTTTCTTTCTCTTAGAGCGTCAACACACCACGCTGCTTCACTCTCTCACACACACACACACACACACACACACTCATCACCCAGTGATGAACCCGTCCAGACACGAGAGCAGGTTGACAGGCCCCTCCCCTCGGCCTGCCCCAGTGTTCTCTGGGATAGCTGAATGTTTTCCTCCCAGCTGAGGCTCTGCGTGAGGGGAGGAGAAGATGAATAACTCTGCCGACACTGGCAGAGAGAGCCGGGGATAGAGGGGTAGGGAAGGAGGGATAGAGAGGAAGAGATGGAGAGAGGGTAGAAGATGGAGAGAGAGAGAAGTTTCTTAGTTTCCATATGGCAGACAGTCTGATATTGTAACTATGTGTGTTCAGTGCTGAGTAGAAAAACAAGTGCAACCATTTGTGGACAGTATCTAAGCGATCGTTTGTATTCCATACCCTTTGTGGATGCTGAGTGTGTGTGTGTAAATCTAAATTTGCATGAGTGTGCATGCCTGCGTGTGTGTATGCAAATCTAAATCGGTCTGTTTGTGTGCATGCGTGTGTGTGTCTGTGTGTTTGTGTGCATGCGTGTGTGTGTCTGTGTGTTTGTGTGCATGCGTGTGTGTGTCTGTGTGTTTGTGTGCATGCGTGTGTGTGTGTCTGTGTGTTTGATGTTGGGGAACTGGGTGTGAAGTTTTTCTAGGAGCTCCAGATGGTTGAGAGACAGGTGAGCCAATTAGAGAGTCTCAGTACATGGCAACATCATCACACCATTGCAACGTGACAACAGGCTCTTACAGCCCGTCCCGTTGCACAACGTTTCCACAACACTCCACAATGTCCCTGCAACCCTCCATCAATCATGTTTCAGACAAAATAAATCATGTCCAGGACCTTCACATTGTGATAGAATATGATCAAAATGTCATATTTCAACAGCAGAAAATGCAATTGTGACAATTATTGTGATGATGGTGATCCTGAAATGTGGTTTGTTAAGTATACCAGTGAGCAACCCGCATCTCTAGATACAAGTTGATTTGTTATTTATTCATTCATTACTGTAGGGACAGAAATAATTCTGCAGTGCATGTCTGACAATCATTGTAATTCTAATGAAGCACAATGATGCCAGAGAGAAAACGGAGACAAACATAGTGGATCACCAGAGCACAGTCTTCCCCTCTATGGCATTACCAACACTGCAAGGCCAACTATGGAATATCACAGAAATGTGTATGAGTGTAAGCAGTAACAATCTTTCTTTTCACGCTGTGACACATTCTTACATTCTTAACATAGGCACATGCAAACACATTAATGCAAACACACACACAGACAGCAACAAAACCGACATATTTCACCACATTGACATAGATTTGTTATTTACTTACACACACACACACACATCCTCACCCAGAGAGAGACACACACACAGACAGACATGCAGTCCCCCACTCTCACAGATGCAATACACACCACAGTGTGTGTGTGTGTGTGTGTGTGTGTTTTTTTCCTCCCTGTTAAAAAATAATTGACAAGCCAGGAGGGCTGCTTTCACTCTAATTGAAGGTGACAAATTAATGTCAGTGTGGTAATGTCTATAAATTAAATAGTCCTGCTTGTGCTTCTTTAAAAAAACAAGCCGTGCATGTTTGCATTTGGGTGTGTGCGCACCTGACAGTCACCTGCGTGCTTGTGCGCGGACGTCTTCTGCCTGTGTGTGTGTGTGTGTGTGCGTGTAAATATGTGTGTAATCTTGTTTATTCCTCGTCTCCAATCAGCCGGGTAGAGGACGAGTTCGCTTGACTGAATACGTCCGTCCTTTGTTTGTCTCTGACTCTGTGAGACCCCCTCCCACCCCCCTCATCCCCCTCCTCCCCCCCCCCTCATCCCCCTCCACCCCCCCTCATCCCCCTCCACCCCCCTCATCCCCCTCCTCCCCCCCTTCATCCCCCTCCTCCCCCCCCTCCTCCCACCCCCCTCATCCCCCTCCTCCCCCCCCCCTCATCCCCCTCCTCCCCCCCCCTCATCCCCCTCCTCCCCCCCCCTCATCCCCCTCCTCCCCCCCCCCCCCTCATCCCCCTCCTCCCTCCCCCCCCCCTCATCCCCCTATCCCCATCTCTCTCTCTTTCGACATTAGAATCCACACAGTCTCCCTGACCCCCGACCCAGTCCATCCCTTGCCTCACACGCTTCTGTTGACAAACCCACAACCCCGTTGTTGGGGCGACAACACATCCGTTATCTGTCCTGACATAAGACGGTGACGCCAGAATGGGAGAGCCATCCCATAATGAGGGAAGCGCCTCTGTTGGTGCTTGGCGGCCGTCTTAAATTCCG
>NC_085034.1:4129991-4180295 GCF_963692335.1 Osmerus eperlanus
TCCTTGTCTCTCTCTATCTCTCTCCATCTCCCTCTCTCCATCTCCCTCTCTCTCTCTCTCTCTCTCTCTCTCTCTCTCTCTCTCTCTCTCTCTCTCTCTCTCTCTCTCTCTCTCTCTCTCTCTCTCTCTCTCTCTCTCTCTCTCTCTCTCTCTCTCCTGTGGGCTTGGCAGATCTACATCCTCTCATACAGGGAACCAGAAAACCCTCTCTCCTCTCCACAGTCTGAAGCCCATTCTCATTTCCGTGGTGTCAATGATTCTCTCCCCCTGGTCTGTTTGTTGAATAACGGCTTACTCAAGCTACAGATCCAGTCATAGGGGTGAGAGAGAGACCCTCGTTTCCCCGGGTGACCCACAGGTCCCTAGTTCCCTTGGGACTTCAACAAGAGCTGCTTGGATTTTGGAAGCAATGGTTTTGTTCTGTTTGTTTCTTTCCAAACCCCTGACCCGGTAGGTGTGTGTGTGTGTGTGTGTGTCTGTGTCTGTGTCTGTGTGTGTGTGTGTGTGTCTGTGTGTGTGTGTGTGTGTGTCTGTGTCTGTGTCTGTGTCTGTGTCTGTGTGTGTGTGTGTGTGTGTGTGTGTGTGTGTGTGTGTGTGTGTCTGTGTGTGTGTGTGTGTGTGTGTGTGTGTGTGTGAATGCTGTGCAATCTGGGGAGTTTAGTTTGGCTGCTGTTGGTTTAATGTGTTTAGAGTCAATAAACAGATGAGTGGAGACAGGGGGAGTGGAGCTGAAGAAAGCCATTTAGCTGTGTGAGTGCCTGAGAGACACCGAGAGGGGGAGAGGGGAGATGGAGGTAGAGAGACCGAGGCAGGGGAAAGAAGAACAGAGTGTGAGAGACAAAATTAATGGTATGCAGAAAAGAGAGAGAGAGAGAGAGAGAGAGGGAGAGAGAGAGAGGGAGAGAGGGAGAGAGAGGGGTAAACAGAGATGGTCCTCTGACTAAAATAAAAGTTTACATCCCAGGTGTTTGTTTGTGTGTTTGTTGATGTGTGGTGTTGAGAGTCTGTATGTGTTAAGGTGTGTGTCCTGGAATGTACACTGTTTGTCATTAATCTTGAGGATCCAACCTGTCCTTATCAGACGCAGTCACAGCGAGCACACACACACACACACACAAACGGAGGAATCTGAGTCTAATGTGTAGATTAGCAGGCTGGTTAGTACATAAGGTTCCAACCGTGATGTCTGGAAGAAAGACATGTCATCAGTAAACACCACCAACCCCATGTTGCACACGTTATCACACACACATCCTCACGCACACACAAACTCACATACACTCTCACAAACACACACATACTTGTTGAGTGTTACCAGACATTCTCAAATTGTTCACTTGACCTGATTCTGCATCATCACTCACAGCAAGGCCCTCTTGGAAATGAGGGTTTCCAGTTGTGGTTTCCAGGGGTTTTAAGTCCTCCAATGACAGACTTTTATTGTTACAATCAGAACTCAACTGTGTTTTCCCATAACGCAGGGGAAGTGCTCTGCGATTGCTTTATGTCCAACGCAATTATCTCCTAATGGATTCAGTGGAGCCTCAGACAACCTGAGATGGAAGAGTGATTTATTTCACTCTTTCGTAAAGCAGAGCAGGCAATTAGATCGCCGTAACAAGACATTAGCTTTGTTAGCATTCTACCCAAGCCCAATTACAGAACAAATGCAGGTGGATTTTAATGGGGTTGGTGTGTGTGCACGTGTGTACGTGTGTGAGTGCGTGCGTGTGTTTTGCATGCCTCAGTGGCAGAGCTGGCTGCTGGGTTATTAGAGCAGTGCAGTGCTGGAATCTCTCAGTGTGTGTTTGGGGTCGGCCAGAGAGCAGCTTTGACGGTGGGAAGGGCTGGTGTTTTCTCCAGTGAGGGAAGAGGATTTACAAGGTTACTTTGGATGGAGTTGTTCCACAGAGTCAGAAGTGGATTTGCAGACGACTGATCTGCTTCAGATATGGATAGGTGCACACATGGAGGAAATGCACGCTAAAGTTCACTATAAAACTGATAGATTTGAGCCTATAGCACATCTCCCCCTCTATTTCCCTTCTGTCAATCCATTGCTTTCCAGCAGCTTTATCAACTATCCTTCTTTCCATCTCCCTTTCTCTCTTTCTTTCTTTCCATCTCCTTTTCTGTTTCACTCTCTCAGTCTCTTTCACTTTACCTCTCTGACACACAGACACAGGCAAACTCACCTTAAACGTGTGGTGTGGGCTCCCATCCCAGCTAGAGGGTTATGTGAACAGTAATTGCAGCAGAGTGTAGTTAATGTGGGTCAGAAGCTGAGTGGAGCCTGGGGGCGAGACGGCTCAGCCTGTGTGCTGCGGCCCAGTGCGGAGTTCAGGGACCTGGGTTGGAGCGCCGTTTCTCTTCCATTCTCGCCGTCTCCACCACCACCAGCAGGGCCAGTTGAGCACAGCAGTCTCCCTCTCCTTTCGTCCTCTGTTGTTTGTCCGCCCCTTTCATAAACCCCCCAGCATTTTGCACTTATTCCACACTCGCACTCCAGGAAGTCTCTCCCTTCCCTGCCAGTCGTCTGATCCCCACAGTCCTCTTCTCTCTCACTCTCACCATCCCTCTTGTCAGTGGTTGCAGTTTGGTAGAAACGTGTTGATTGTGTCCTTGCTGACAGTCTAGGTTTAACGTCGTTGGAGCGGTGATGTTTGGATTTCTTGGGACCAGAAGCAACAGCTACAGAGGCCAAAGTTAGCTAAAAGCAAACTGTCACAACTTAAAACAAATATGCAAACAATCATTAACCAAGTGGAATTCCACCTAATTATCTTTCCATTTTTATATTGTAAATTATTTGGCTACTTTATATTTTATTTTATCTTTTTTATTAGTATTAGGTAGACTTGTACATTCAGTATAGTTAGACCACATATTTAAGTTTCAGGATTCCTATATGTTTAATATATTCACCTTCCTGCCAAAGTAAATTCCTTGTCTGTGAAAACCTTCATGGCGATTAAAACCCTTTCTGATTCTGATCCATGAAAATGTATTGACCCAAAGCTGCACCCACGTCAGGGTTGATGAGAAATTTACTTCTGAAAAATATGCAGCAAAATATGTATCAAACCTAGAAGGCACTGTTAGGAAACCACGGGTTTCCAACCTTTATGCAGTTAGAGATTTCGTGAGCAGCCATCAAGCATTTATGAACAGACACCATTCCTATTCTCAATTCCACTCACACACTCTCTTTTTGTCTCTCTCTCACTCACTATCTATCTCCCTGCCTCTCTCTCCCTCACTTGCTTGCTCTCTCACTCTTTTTGAATGTATAATACATAACTCATTGCACAGTGTGTGTGTGTGTGTCTGTGTGTGTGTGTGTGTGTGTGTGTGTGTGCTCCCAGTAGATAGAGTAGCACAGTGTATCTCCCTGCTCTGAGCCCTGTTGGCCTTCAGGTAAATGTTTATGCTGTCAGACACAGAGAGGGGAGAGAGAGAAATGAAGAGAATGGGAAAGAGGGAGCGAGTGAGAGAGAGAGGCCTGGGTGCCCATTCATATGGCATCTTCTATGGAGGTCTGTGAACACACAGTTATTGGCTCTCTAACAGTGTGTTAGCTGAGAGTGTTTTGACTCTTAAGCAGATGTGGTAGGAGTGCTGCAGGGAGTGTGTGTGTGTGTGTGTTTGTTTGATCCTTATCCTGACACACCACCTGGGACAGTCCACCCCATGCCACATCCCCACCCCTTCTAGACCCTGCTACACCATGGGAATCATAATGCATGCTAATGCTTCAGCTATGCTAAGAGCTAACCTTCCCCAACCCTGGTACACCATTGGAATCAATATGCATGCTAATGCTAACGCTAATGCTGTGCTACGAGATAACCTTTACTAACCCTGCCACACCAGGGGAATCTAAATGCATGCTAATTCTACTGATGGGCTATATTTAGATCTAACCTTCCCATAAATATTTAGAATACCTTCACTTGTAGATGATATCCTCCTGTCTCCTCACAGGTTCTGCAGTACTGGATTCACAGTAGCTGGATTCACAGTACACTTCACTGGGGCTCAGCTAAATGCTCTATGCAGTCAAGGCTGAAGAACTGTAGTGATTTAGACATGTGAAAATAAAGTCAAGTCTGTCTTAAGGCCAGTGATTTTACCTGACTGAGCTTTTTTGCTTCTTTTACCGCTGACTGGCTGTGTTACAGAGCCTAGCTGGGCTGCATAAGAGACTGCTATGTCATGTGTAATGAGGAGGCCTTCACTTTCCCCTTCTCTCTCTTCCTCTTTCCTCTCTGTCTTCACATCTCCTCTAAAACTTTTCTTTGTCAAGGCAGGCGTTTTAGAAGTGATGTCAAACACGATGAATAAAGTGTAATGTCTCATGAACTCATCTTGTTTTTTCCCAATTCTTCCCCAGGGTGCTGTTTTGTCACATTTTACACAAGGAAAGCTGCCCTTGAAGCTCAGAACGCACTGCACAACATAAAGACCTTAACAGGGGTGAGTGTGTCCTCGATCCTCCGTCAGACAACCCACGCTCCCCTGTTATCACTATGTGGCAGTGGAAACCTGGGGCCATCTCCCATCACTGTGCCAGGTGTGTGAATGTGTGTTGGTGTATATATGTGTGTATGTGTGTGTGTGTGTGTGTGTAGGTTTGTGTGTGTGTGTGTGTGTGTAGGACTGTGTGTGTTTTACTCCAGGCTTCTTGGCTGTCTCCTAGCCTGGATGTTAGCTCACACCTCCCCTGAGGACTGCAGCTGCTCTGCTCTGGCCCTTCGTGTGGGTCCAGGGAGCTCCAGGAGAGAGGTGACTTGGCTGAGCTCTTCCCTCCTGTTCTGGTAGGCCTTCAGCCTCTCCTCTAGTGGGCGTGTGCAGGCCCAAGGCTCTCTTGGCTGGGGCTCTTGGCACTCCGCTGCTGCCTTGGCTGTTTTGTTCTGCTGGAAAGCCATCGATGGCGAGTCTGTTCTCCTTGTGCAGGTAGAGAACGCTCAGCTTGGAGAGGATGAAGATGATGAATCGCAAGAGCACTCAGCCGGTCTCAGCGTTAGAGCCTGGAATTTTTTAGCTGAGCTCGAACATACAGTAGCTACAGAAGGGCAAACGAGGACAGGTGTAGGACAAATCGCGTTGGTTTTCTTAACAATATAAGGACGCGTCACGGGTCTATTTTCTATTAAAAGTGTGCTGTCACAGTTAGCCGCGGGGCTGGCAAATGCTCTCATAGTTTTAGGATTAGGGAAACGTGAAATTGACCTCCTCTCTCCTTCTGTCCCCTCCTCCTCTTCCCAGCTGGCTGTGGAGCAAGCTGGCAAAGTGAACACTCCAACACACACAGGGTTGAATCAATAGAACCATAATCAGAGCACATTGATAGAGTTTAGGTGGCTTATTTATCTCATTTACAAAAGCATTCTCTGGGGTCGCTGGGGCAATGCAGCACCGCAGGCATGTTTAAACGTGATGAAAATGCGGGAGAATATCTATCCAACCTGCCTCTGTCTGGCATGGTGGAAGAGAGAAAGAGATGAACGGAGGGCAAGAAAGAGGGAGAGAGGAACACAGAGACAGAGAGAGACACATCCACAAAGGTAGAGCGAGAGACCAGTGAAGAGAAGTCGAGTGAGATACAAGTTGAGGGAGGAAAATATAAAAGGAGACATTAAGAAATGTAGTTAATGGAAATGAAAGGATGAGCGAGAGAGAGAGCAGAGCGGGGAAGAGAAAGGGATGGGAGGAGAACAGGAGACACTGTGGAAGGAGAGGGGCGCAAGAGAAAGAGAGAGTGAGAGAGCACCAACACGCTTGGGGGCAGAGCAATAAAGGAGAGCAGTTAAAAACCAATACCTGCTTATTAACTTCCTACCTCTCCTGTACCAGAGAGCAGAACGCTGTTTATATTGGCTCTGTTCCTCTCCCTCATTTTCTTTGTCTAAACCAGAGGCCCTGACAGGGTGCAATGCAATCACCGCCGAGTTGGACGGCGGCCATGTTGGAGTAGGGCACTGGCAGAGCTGACTTGCGGCCATGTTGGTTTAGGGCAGAGACAAAGTTGGGTTTCTGCCATGTTTGAGGACGGCGTTGAGCTGGGGACTGTGGAGTCTGGCATGGTGGCGGGGCCATGGACATACAGTAGACCTAGATACAGAGACCAAGACAAATTTCCCTGAGCGGGCCAATAAAGTTCATCGTATCGTATCGTACCTCCAGCTCTACTCAGACACACAACAATAGCTTGGAGGACTGCAGGGTCCTGCCAGATCCCCTTGCTGAGTGACACATAATGGCAGCACAGCCTCCCTCCTCATAGCTCCCCTCCCCTCTCTCTCTCTCTCTCTCTCTCTCTCTCTCTCTCTCTCTCTCTCTCTCTCTCTCTCTCTCTCTCTCTCTCTCTCTCTCTCTCTCTCTCTCTCTCTCTCTCTCTCTCGCTCTCTCTCTCTCTCTCCCTCTCTTTCTCTCCCTCTCTATCTCTCTCTCCCTCCCTCTCTCTCTCTCTCTCTCTCTCTCTCTCTCTCTCTCTCTCTCTCTCCCTCTCCCTCTCCCTCTCCAAGCCTGCAGAACACTGAATTGCAGAGAGACCGTTGTGTGTGTGTGTTTGTCTGTCATGTGTGTGCATCATGCTTTAGTGATATGGTAATATCTTGTTAATCATGCAAAGGTCAAAGGGATGGTAAGTATGTAGTGTAAACATACACACACATTCACACACACACACACTTCCAACAGGATTGGGTAAGACTGCAAAGGAGCTTCAGGGTTGAAGTGAGGGTAAGATCAGTTCTGAAGGAACAGCAGTGTTTTTCTAAAAGTCTAATTGCGGGTTGATGCAGCGCTAGGGAGCCTGTCGCTGGAGAGGCTGGTTTCCAGTTCTTATGGTACCACTGAGTCCAGGTTTCAACCTTCACCCTCTCTGCCTATCTACTGAAAACATGCTGCAACTCCTGCGGTGACTTAAGACCCTCCCCTGCTGAAGCAGGCCTCCACCCCCCACATCTCTCCCACTCTTACATACACACACTCAAGCACACGCACACAAACACACACACACACACACACATGCACACGGCGAGTTAAGGCCTGTCAGGCCTGTCCGCCAGACAAGGTTGTCTGAAATTTTCCACTAAATTGAACTCTTTCATTAGCGTCTGACAGATGTCTAAATGGCTGGTGTCTCCCTGTGCCCGAGCCTCCAGTACACCCCCTGTCTTCTGAAGTCTGCTCGAGGGGGGGAGGGGGAGGGCAGGGAAGAAGAGGACGGGGGGAGGAAGAGGAGAGGACGACGGAGAAGGACGGGGGTAGAGCTAATCTAGGACGTGTCCTTTAAAGTGCCCTCCAGCTGTGAGAGATCCCTCCCTCCTTCTTGCCCTCTCTCTCTCTCTCTCTATCTCTTTCTCACTTTATTTTCTCAGTTTTTTCTTCTTCTCCATCTCTATGTGAGAGATCCAGAGGATGAAAAGATCTTTGATTCATAGTTTCTCTCAAGGATATTTCATTCTCAGTGTGAAAATGCTAGGCGAGGGGAAGGGAGGCGATGGCAAGGTTGAGGGTGAAGGGGGGCCTCAGACACGATCAGTCGAACGCCGCGTCCTTGATGCAGGCTGATCAGAGTGTTTCCAAGCTCTGGGTTTCATAAGGAGAGTGGGCCTCATTAAAATCCAGCATCACACCGAGACCACACACACACACAAACACACACACACAAACACACACACACATACAAACGCACGCACACAAACGCACGCACACAAACACAAACACACACAAACACACGCACAAACACACAAACACACACACACAAACACACACACACAGGTCCCCACCTCCTTTGCCTTTCAGGTGGCGAGGTAATTAGTGCTGCTTCGTTGCTGGAATACAGACCCTGTGTTGTGTGTTGATGTGAGGAGGTGCTCATCAAAGGCCTATCTCCAGTCTCCAGCTATCTTTTAATACCACGTGTCACTGTTCATATGAGTGTGGTTGGAATGTGCGGCCTGTCACATTTGATGCGTGAGTGTGCTTGCGTAAGTTTGTTACGATATCTGTCGAACTTGACTTGGCGTGTGTATGTGTGTGTATGATGTAGGTGGTTAGTTATGTGTCCAGTAACTGGACAGTGTTGTTTGTACAGGTGTGGAAGCCTACACAGCACTGTTTCACTATGGTATTGTTTACAATGGTTTTAACCATAATAGTTTTCGTCACTATGGTTTTCATCAGTGCATTAATAACAGAGCAGAAATGCCTGGCAGGGCCTGTGGAAGAGAGATGAGCTAACTCTGTCAGCGTAAGCTACTCAGTAAAACACATTAAGGGAAATCAGGTAGCTGAGCGGTTAGGGAATCGGGCTAGTAATCTTAAGGTTGCCAGTTCGATTCCCAGCTGTGTCAAATGACGTTGTGTCCTTGGGCAAGGCACTTCACCCTACTTGCCTCGGGGGGAATGTCCCTGTACTTACTGTAAGTCGCTCTGGATAAGAGCGTCTGCTAAATAACTAAGTGTAAATGTAAATGTAAAACCAACTCAAGGCTTAGCTGAATCTTGGCCTTGCCGGATCACTGAACATTTCCTATATAAACCCTCATTCCTGTGAAGGTAGCGTAAGCTCAGAAGCGTTTAGCTTGTACCTGGGTCTAAACGTCTGGGCCTTGTTAAGACGTTAACTGTTTTATGTGGTGGCTCTGGGGCATCAAACATTCATGGAGCAGCCTGGAGAAACTCATGCAATCAAAAGCAAGGTTAGACCTAACACTGATGCTGGTGAATATTACGGTGTAGAGTATGGATGTAACTGTCTGTTCCTATAAAGGTGTGTGTGTGTGTGTGTGCGTCACTTTCAATCCAGTCAGATGCAAGCAGCAGTAAGTCTAGAGTAAATAGTTACCGTTTTTTGTATCGGAATTCAACAGACCACATAAGCACACACTTCCACCCTCTCTCTCACTCGCTCACACATGCACACACACACCGCTAACCCCAAAGCGATGTCATTATGGACGCTCATTATAGGAATCAATTTAATTAAGGGCTGTAATTGCCGTAGTGAAGCCCAAATGCTATCGCAAACAAGACTGGAGAAAGTAAACCTCATTGACGCGTCACTTAGTCCAGTCTCTCTTTCTGTGTGTACAATTATTTAACAGCAAAATATTAATCGCTTGTTTCAAATTAACTTCCTCACCCTTCCTTGGCAGTCTGAGTTGATGTTGGTGTTTAAGTGTATTGATTTGAGTAGGGAGGGGGTGTAATGTAGGCTAACTATGTTAAATACTTAAAGTACTTAGCGTCTGCGCTACAAAGCATTACTAATTCAGGATCCCTCACTCACTCAGTCAGTTTCCTGCCTGTGGGTTAATTGTTTACCAAGGAAATTGAAGTGGGGGTAATGCAGGGTAACTGGGTGATGAAAAGGGGATATTACTGTACCAAACAGACTGGGAGCTAATTTATGTTTTTTAAGGAGAGTGAAAATGAAAGTTGTGTTCAGCTGTCAAAGTCTGTGTGTGTGTGCGTGTGGTGTGTGTGTGCTTGTGTGTGGTGTTAAGTGTGTGTGTGGTGTGTGTGTGTGCGTGTGTGTGTTTGGGCTGGGTCTCAGGCGTTGGTCAACTCTATTGAATCCCGACTGTGAGGACCATCTGTCTGACTGTTGTGTAAGCAACTCGCCGTCTCACCTTCAACCCCTCAGAGGTGAGAGAGAAAGAGAGGGAGGGAGAGAGAGAGGGAGGGAGAGAGAGAGAGGCATAGAGTGAACCGTGGGATGAATATGCAGAAAGCTTGTGAATGAACTGCATAAGCAAAGAGAGAGGTTGGATAGATGTAACACTGACATGCACTGAGGGATACCACAGGCTAAGATAAATACGAGAAAAAGAAATAGCCTGGCTGTCACATAAGTCATATGACACGGCTGCTTTCGAGGTGCTGACTTTTGACAGCTAGTATAAGGGTCTCTCTCACACACACACACATATAACACACGCAGATATAGAACACACGCTCACAAACCAACACACACAATACATACTTACACACACACACAGACTTTACATGCATATACATACACAAGATAACAATGTTTCTCCCTGTCTTGTACGGGCTTTGGTTTTTCAATTGGCTACCTGTCAGCTCAACTGGCCTTTCTAGCTCTGGCTCATTCCATACAGGCCAGGGCAGGGGCAGGGGGGGGGGGGGGGTCAAGGTGGGAGAGTTGGGAGTGGTAGGCCATAAGCATTTAGGGGGTGTAAAGTTTCTAGCACACCATGTACTGAAGGGAAATATCTAACAGGCTGCAGCCATGGAGCGCCTGAACCTGAATGTGGTGTCAGGTAGTGCTGGGGAGCGTTGGGCAGAATGGAGAGGAAATAGAAGTGATAAGTAGATAAGAGCTATGGAGAAAGAGGTCACACAACTGCAATGTCAACAGCTCGTCTGACAGATAGACACCTTGCCAACTGCTAACCTGGCACCGTGTGCCCTAACTGGGGGATAGAGGCTGAAGAGAGAGAGGCCAGAGGAAGAGAGGCTGGGAGATAAAGAAAGACCAGGGGATAGAGGCTGGAGAGAGAGAGGCCAGAGGAAGAGAGGCTGGGAGATAGAGAGAGGCCGGGGGATAGAGGCTGGAGAGAGAGAGAGGCTGAAGCAAAGTGGCTGAAGAGGAGAGAGGCTAGAGGAACAGATGCCGGGAGATTGAGAAAGACTACGGGATGGAGGCTGGGGGATAAAGAGAGGCTTATGGGATGAAGGCGGAATGGTAGAGAGGCTGGAGGATAGAAATGCTGGAGGAAGAGAGGCTGAAAGATGAAGGTTTGAGAGAGACCAGCCTTGGGGAAAGACAGTGGGAGAGATGCAGGTATATAAGCTAGAAGAAAGATGTTTCTAGAGTTCTAATTACCAACCACACACACACACACACACACACAAACACACACAAACACTGTTGGAAAAGGTAAATGTCACCACAGACTGGGTGTCTCTGTAAATATGGCTAACAGATCATGTTCAGAAAGGAGGGGGTTGTGGGTGGAGGGTCCTGTGGAGAGGATAATGAATGACAGAAGGGCTGCTCCAGGGCTGTCAGCGAAGAAGAGACGGTGCTGTGGAATTGTGGGATGGTGGAGGGAGACGGCTTTTGTGTGAGGAGCTGCAGGAGCTCTGCCAGATCAAACACAGCAGCGCCTCCACAGGCCCGCCCCCCGCTAGGCATTCTGGGTAGACAGAACTGGAAAGAGACATTAAAAACCCAGAATGAACAGCAGTTGTGTGTTTGTGTGTGTGTGTGTTTGTACTGTGTGTAGAACTATAGACATCTTTAAATAACAGAGAACAATAAATATCTCTACTTAGACAATTCTATCCATATGTACCCTCAGTGTGTGGGACCATCTAGCCCAGCCTGTATATACTTACGCCACACGATCATATCACACCTCTAACATAATAAATAGCGTGTACGTTACAGACATACATGAGCGTGCCTCATTTATGGATGCTAATATTGGTTAGATGTGACCTATCCGTCTCCGGGGCAACCGCAGGTCACAGTTGAGTAAGCAGCAGTCTCTAGGGGACAGTTATTTCTGGAGACCTCCATCATCTGATCCTCTGGGGCTGTGAAGTGGCAGCAGAAAGGCCGGGGGTCGCGGCTGGGCCCGGGGGTCTGGATGCAGACCTCCAGGCCAGCGCTGGCTACCACCTGCAGGCTCTGTGGCTCACCCTGGGTCAGGGATGAAAAGCCGCGTAGAGTGGAGGAGTTGCTGTCGATGATGGGAACAGACTGAGGGCAAAAGGGGGAGAAATGGTAGAGGGTGAGAGAGCATGAAAAAAGTATAAGAAACAAGAACAGGAAAGAGAGAGAGGGAGAATTGTGTGTGAGAAAGGGAGAGAGAGGGGGAGAGAGAGAGAGAGAGAGAGAGAGAGAGAGAGAGAGAGAGAGAGAGAGAGAGAGAGAGAGAGAGAGAGAGAGAGAGAGAGAGAGAGAGAGAGAGAGAGAGAGAGAGAGAGAGAGAGTGTGAAAGGGCAAGAGGGATAAAGGTGTTTGATTGAGTCAAAGGATCAGAGCCTTACTTCACCCTGTGACTGTTTTTAACTGAGCCAGGGGCATTATGGGTAAGACATGATGCGTCATACAGACACACATGACACACATACACCTTGCAAATGGAACAAAAACAAAATATCAATCTGTCCAGTGTGTGTGAGTGTGCACTCACCCGTACATACGTGTGTGTGTGCACACGCGTGTGTGTGTGTGTGTGACGGAGACAAGGCCTGGCTGGCTGAGTGTGATTGATGCCGGGCTAGATTTGGAGAATTACTGTCATTCGTCTCTCTGCAGATCAAACAAGAACATAATCCCCCATAAAAGAGAGAGAGAGAGGGGGGGGGGGGTGTTCGAGCGAAGAATGGACAGGCAGACAGGGAGATGGAGAGGGAGCGAGTGTCAGAAAGAGGGAGTGGGAGGGAGAGAGAGGTGACAGAGCTCGTTTGTCTGTGAAGTGTTTGCTTGTTTTCACCAAAGGGAATCCAAACAACTCCCCCATCAATCAGCTCTATTAACCTGCAACATGGGAGTGGGAGAGGAGCCTTGTCTGCTTCACACACACACACACACCACGCGCACACACACAGACACACACTCACACACACCTCAGACTATCATACTAGGTGTGTAAGGGATGATGATGAATATCTTGTTTACCGTGTGTGGTGGACAGTGTGTGATAGCTGGACAGTCTGGTAGCTCTCTCTGATCATGTGTGTGTACTGTCTCTTCCAGATGCACCACCCCATTCAGATGAAGCCTGCAGACAGCGAGAAATCAAATGGTGAGTGAAATCCTAAGTCAACACACACACACAGTGACATACACCTCACACACACAATTGTCTGCCTCCTGTGTCTTTCTCTGAAAACGTTTCTTGGTTTAGAATAAAATGAATGAATTCCGAATGAATTCATTCATTGTGGGAATTCTATGTTATATTCTGTACTGTGGTGTGATACAGTTTGTGTGTGTGTGAAAGACAGATAGAGAGAGGAAGAAGTGGATCAATATGAATTATTAACAGGCAGAGAGGAAGGGGGCAGAGAGGGGGGGCAGAGGGGGGTCAGAGAGAGTTGAACAGTTTGCCCCTGTGATGAACCAGCCTTTCTTTGAGTCCCCAGTGTCCTCTCTCACCCCTTAGTCTCTCTTCCTAGTATGCAATCTACCTCTCTCTCTCTCTCTTTTACAAACACACACACAGTAACACACATATTCAGACAGTCACCCCAGTGTTTCAGCCTGGAATCTACCGTGGGCTGATGTTGCCGATGATAAAGACTGATTCCATCTTTTGGAATGTTATTGCCATCTTGGCAAATGGCCAAGGATGTAATCCAAAAAATTTGCCCAACAATGACAGCATAAGTAGAGAGATAGTGAGACAGAGATGCAGTGAGAGAAAGAGGAGAGACCACTCTACTCCATATGGGGAGAGAAAGAGAGACTACAGCCATAAGCGGTATGACAGCCCATAGTCATAACTTAGATCTCAAAGCTCCTGCATGTGCAATCTACTGCTAGAGAGTATCATCCACCACAGAGAGATCCCATTCAGCTTAAATATGAGAAACTCTAATGAACCTAATACTCCTATCAGCCACTCTGCTGATAGAAGATGAAGAATCTCCCTATAAGATAACTCCATCTTGGTAACGATGATAGACTTTAATAAATCTAGCTAGCTCTACCACCTTATACTGTAATGAAATATAACCAATGAAATATATCCATCTTGTTAATGATAATAACCTTTAATGAAACATTATATAATATAGTCTTTCTAACATTGATGGATTGTCTTCAAGAGCTTTATTAGTTTGGTCAATCAAAAAGCTAGTGTGTGTGTGTTTGTGTGAGGAAGAGAGAGAGCGAGAGAGAGAGAGAGAGAGCGAGAGAGAGTGCGAGAGCGAGAGAGAGAGAGAGAGAGAGAGGAGAGAGAGAGAGAGAGAGAGAGAAAGAGAGAAAGAGAGAAAGAGAGAAAGAGAGAGAGAAAAAAAAATAACATAATCTTCGGGAAGCGATAGCTTTTCAATGACACCAGTTCAATTTAAAGAACAATTCCTCATCAGTAGTGTATCTGTGTTTTTATTTTGCTTACTCTGTATCGATACGCAAAGTAAATTAATTACTGTTCTGTAAGAATTGTGCTAATCTCTCTCTGGAGTGATGCACACTCTGTGTAAGAAGTAGTTGGGGTCTTTGAAACAGCACTTATCTTTCCTGTGTATCCCGACGGTTTGTATTTAAACGCACAAACAATTCAAACAGCAAAATAAACAAGTACGCTATTGATTTCCCAGAGTGCAACAGACCGCTTATCTCTTTCGCCTCGCGGTAAGAGCTGACAGTTTCCTCATTAAAAATGAATTGGATTAGCATTGCATTGAATGTGGGGAACACACACACGTCGTACAGAGGGGGGGAATGCTGTGGAAATAAAGGGTCAGAGAGAGGAGGATCACACAGGAACCTTGAGAGACAGAGAGAGATAGAGGGTGTGTGTGTGTGTGTGTGTGTGTGTGTGTGTGTGTGTGTGTGTGTGTGTGTGTGTGTGTGTGTGTGTGTGTGTGTGTGTGTGTGTGAGAGATGGGAGGTGCGAGGGAGAGAAATAGAGAGGGGCGAGAGAGAGAAATAGAGAGGGGCGAGGGAGAGAAATAGAGGGGGCGAGAGAGAGAAACAGAGAGGGGCGAGGGAGAGAAATAGAGAGGGGCGAGAGAGAGAAACAGAGGGGCGAGGGAGAGAAATAGAGAGGGGCGAGAGAGAGTCACAGTGTTGGTGTTGAGGTGTTAATGAGACATTGATCACAGCTCGCAGATGGCATGATGAAAAACTCATCTCTTTCTCTTTCTCTCTCTATCTTAATGTTTTCTCTCTATATATATCGCTCTCTTTCTCTGCCTTTCTCTCTCTCTGCTTTTCTCTCTCTCGCTGTCTCTTACCCTCTCCCTCCTCTCCTCTTTTTCACGTCTGTTCTGTCGTTCCTCTGCAGCTGTGGAGGACAGGAAGCTGTTCATCGGGATGGTGTCTAAGAAGTGCAATGAGAACGACATCCGAGTCATGTTCTCAGCATTCGGACAGATTGAGGAGTGTCGGATCCTCCGAGGCCCAGACGGACTCAGCAGAGGTGTGTGCCCTCGGGCCCGTCTCCATCCGTTAACACACACACACACACACAGTCTCACACATACACTCTCATCCCAACCCCTGACCCCTCACCCTGCGCCCTTCTCCCCTCAAACAAGCCCATCCTATCTCCCCCCCCACACTTCCACACACCCCATTTCTGTCCCTACCTCGCCAGGCTATCATGCACATCTGAGCACCTTGGAACGTCTGCAGAACAGAAGAATTAACCTGAACACATGCACTTACACACAAATTGAACCTGACTCTGCTTCACCTAACCCTAAAATGCTCTTAACCAAGCTTTCTATTGGAAAACCAACTAAACATTATTGGTTATGTGAACATTAGTGATATAGTTAAATACACGTGTGTAGTAGACAAGGACCTGCCTTCTACAGGATAGAACAGTCGTACACACATCGACTGTGGTCAGTCTGCAGGTAACCTTACAAGAAGCTCCACACTCCTTCCTCTTCCCCCCCTTCTCCCAACATCCTCCTTCCCCCACGCTTCCCCCACCGCTGTCCTCCTTCCCCCTCCCTGCCCCCCTCCCTCTGTGGTCTCTGTGTGGGAGGAGATGGGGGGAGCCCGGGGGGAGGGGGGGGGGCGGTCCTGCCAAACCAAACTGTCTGTCCTGCCGTCACACAGAGCTGTCACCTGTCAGTGTCACTCAGGTTTGGCTGTTGCTGTCGGTCATGTACCTTCTCTGTGGGTCTCACTGTTGTCATGGATGTGACGACTCTCGATGTTGATTGTCTTATTTTTCTCTGTACGCCTCTCCTTCCTTTCTATTCTCTCTCTTCTCTCGCCTCACTTTTTCTTCCTTTCTCAAGGTGCCCTCTAGCCTCCTCGATCTCATCAACGCACTCCCTCCTCCCCCCCAGTCCTTCACTATCCTAGCATCCCCTCTCCCTTCTGTCTTTCTTGCTCTCCCTCTCCTCTTCTCTCTCTCTGTTTCTCTGTCTCTCTGTCCCTCTCTCTCTGTCCCTCTCTCTGGCCTACACTGTCCTAGAATACACCCCCGCTCATCTGTCCTCTATTCAGCCATCTCGCATCTAACTCCTCCACACCCACCCTCCTTCCTCTCCCGCCCCCCCTCCTCCCCTCTCCTTCCTCTCTCTCTCTCTCTCCCTCCCTCCCTCCCTCCTTTTTCCACTCATATATTTTATCTTCTTGAATAACACAATCTCACGGGGCTATCCCTCCTTCGCTTCAAACACAAACCAACAACAGCCGCTTAGCAACACGTCCAGCCCAGTCTGGTCCGTGGTGCGGTCCAGCCAGTAAACAAGAGTGCCAGGTTGCAGATATTTAGGCCTTCAAGTGGGTCTGTCTGACGTCCCGGAGGCCCAGGGTTCCAAGCTAGCGCAGCACAGTGCACACTAATAAAGCTCCATATCAATCAGAGCCCAGCTAGCGCTCCAGAACTCGCATCACCAGCCCAGCTATTAATAACATATGGATCAGACCACTGGTGGATGGCAGGGGCCTGGGGATCTACCCTACTTTCATTAAAGGACTGTTCTCCTTGTCGTCACAGACAGAATGCGGCCCGTGAGGTATTTATAGGTGCAACCCCGTCCCGTCTCCCCCAGGAGAGTAGGAAACAAGACTTGCGATGCGACGCAAACAACTTTTTTATCAGCTTTTTATCAGGCTTTCGTGTTAATTGATTTGGCATGGAGGAGGAGGAGGAGGAGGATTAGGAGTGCGATGGAGAGGAGGAGAAAGACGAGCAGGAGAAGAAGAAGGAGGTTTAGGAGGAGGAGACGGAAGAGCAGAAGGCGAAGTCGGAGAAGGTAGACACGGGGTACAGCAAAGAGGAGGAAGAGGAGGAGGAAGAGGAGGAGGAGGAGGAAGAGTGAGGAGGAGGAAGAGGAAGAGGAGGAGGAAGAGTCAATAAGAGGAGGAGAATAAGGAGTTTAAGGAAGAGCAGCAGGAATAGTAGAAGGAGAAGTGAAAGGAGGACAAAGAGGATTAGGAGGAAGAGTCAAGTAAAGAGGAGGCGCAGAGGGGAAAGAGTTGTAGAAGTAGACGTTGAGGAAGATTTTTTGGAGCCGTTTCGGATGTAGAGAAGGGTGAGCCATGTTTTGAGGGCAGAAGGCTGGGTGGACTGTATGGCAGTCCACCCTGACTTCCACGTCACCAGTGGTGACGTGGAAGTCAGGATCCAGTCAGGACCAGTCTGGCAGGTCAGCCCAAACGGGCTGCCTCCCTGGTACTGAGCAGAACTGGGTCGGACAGCATAGACAGAGGACACACCAGGCGATCAAACCCATCTGAGAGGAGCCCAAGTTACTGTAGATGGATGTAAGTTTAGAACTTCCAGCCCAAAGTGGAGATCCTATGACCTGAATGAACGGATGTCGTCAAGTCCGTGTCTGGGTTTTAATGAAAGGGTCATCCCCATTCCTGTCAGGTTTACCCTAGAGAACAGAGCAAATCTTCATTGAGGTCTCCAACCCTAACCCACACACTAGCATTCCATGTTCTGGGTACTCGGTATAGTGCAGATCACGTAGGGCTACTAGCATCCTTTACCCTCCACCCAGTTCTATCAGCAGGGTGACAGGACGCCAATTCATAAACCTGTCTCTTTAATGCATCTGACCTTCACATCCTCCTCCTCCTCCGTCCTTCCTTCCCTCCCTCCCTCCCTCCCTCCCTCCCTCCCTCCCTCCCTCCTTCCTTCCTTCCTTCCTTCCTTCCCTCCCTCCCTCCCTCCCTCCCTCCCTCCCTCCCTCCCTCCCTCCCTTCCTTGCTTAAACATCGCTTTTCACCGCACCCTTTCTCTCACACTTGTCTACTCTCTCTCTCTCTCTCTCTCTCTTTCTCTCTCTCTCTCTCTCTCTCTCTCTCTCTCTCTCTCTCTCTCTCTCTCTCTCTCTCTACTCTCTTTCTTCTCTCTCTCTCTCTCTCTCTCTCTCTCTCTCTCTCTCTCTCTCTCTCTCTCTCTCTCTCTCTCTCTCTCTCTCTCTCTCTCTCTCTCTACTCTCTTTCTTCCTCTCTCTCTCTCTCTCTCTCTCTCTCTGTCTCAATTTTTGTGCCCCCAACACAGTCATGACAAGTTGATTTTCCGACTTTCTGTGCCAGCTGCGTATATGCACATGCATACAGTATGTGAGTGTGTGTGTGTGCGCGTACGTGCGTATGTGTGTATGAGCACATGTGTCTGTGTGTGTGAGACGTCGACCTGGGGATGGCTGTGTGTGCTAGGCTACGATAAAGAGAATTGTTGAAGCACTTCTCATCATCTCTCTCACCTCCCCTAGTCAGAAACCTTCAACCTAGAATAACCTCTCGAGAAAACCAAAACAAGCCAACACCTCTCAGTATCAACAAAAACCTGACAACGTTCATGACATTTGTTCACCATTGATTGGATGAAAAATATTGTCAATTAGCGTGTGGAAGGGGAAAGAGATCCTTAGGGAGAAAACCTACACCCCCACAAGCCCCTCCCTCTGGAATTACTTCATTTGAGCTGATTTTTATGTGATTTCTATGGAGCTGCATTCTCCATCAGGCCCCGGGGACTGTCAGTGCCCCCCTCTTCTCTCTAATCCCCCTCCCCCTCCCAGAACAGGAGAGAAGGATGAGAGAGGAACGATAGCTCAGGGGCATCTAATCAGATACGCAAAAACAAGCCCAAACGAATTCAAATCGCTTTCATGCAAATTGGGGTGATTTACATTGTGGAGAGAGAGAGAGAAGGGGGGGGGGGGGAGAAAGAGAGCGGGAAAGAGAGAGAAAACAAAAAGAGAAGAAGACAGAGAGAAAGAAAGATGGAAAAAGAGGGAAGGAAAAAGACAGACAGATAAAAGAGGATCTTACTCAGGTGTAACTAATTCTATCTTTGCATAAGAGCAAGACAGCCATACAATGAAGAGATGGATAAAAGAGAGATAGAGAGATTGAGAGAAAAGCGCTTCATCCACCTTATTTCCATATTAAAGTCATAAACAGCCATCCCCATTGGTTCACCCCCAAGAAAAAATCTAAATGAACCAATCAAAAGATGTGCTGCTGATTGGACAGCATGTCATGACTGTGGTTGGGGCTGGGCGTGGTCGTCATGACACTATGCCTGTTAGCTGTGGGCTGTTGTTCCTTAGCGACTGAGAACAATGTTGTCTTGCCTGTTTAGACGTTCTCTGTAAAATCTCTGTTTTGGGTTTATAACAACGACTTGTCCAACCCTTTTGTCTTGTTTTGTTTTTTCTTGTCTCTTCCTCCTCTTCCTCCTCCCTCTCCTCCTCCACCTTTCCTTATCCCCAATGTCCCCTCCCTTCCTGTTCCCTCCCTCCCGCCATCCCTCCATCCCTCCCCTCCCTACAGGATGTGCGTTTGTCACGTTTTCTACCAGGGCTATGGCACAGAATGCAATCAAAGCCATGCACCAGTCTCAGACTATGGAGGTACTGTACCCTCGCCCTTCCTCTGCTCTATACCCCCTCTATCTCTTTATCCATTCTCTCTATCTCTCTCTCCATCTAACTCAGTCTCTCTCCATCTCTCTCTCTCCATTGTTATCTTTCTCTCTCTCTCTCTCTCTCTCTCTCTCTCTCTCTCTCTCTCTCTCTCTCTCTCTCTCTCTCTCTCTCTTTCTCTCTCTCTCTCTCTCTTCTCTTGCTCTGATATTATCAGTGCTGTAACATCCTCATCCAAAATCTCAAAGTAGGACAGAAAGGAAAAAAATCACCCCCCAACTTTTACACACTGAAAAGGACACAAACGTAACTAGAGTTCCCTCCCAGTCCAGTCCTGTCTGAATCACTAAAGCCCCTGTCTATCAGGCCGGTACATGGGCACCCCTGTCTATCAGGCCGGTACATGGGCACCCCTGGCTGCCACAGACAACACCAGCAAGGACCCCAGATCCCAATGAGTAGTCTGTCTCCGTTAGATATGACAGGCAGCTTTACAACATTTAGACAGGACCCCCATCAGTCACCCTGTGACCCTATGACCTCCATATTGTCATGTTTCCAACATTTTGATACCCTTGTCAACATGGAGCTGGAGATGACAGGACTGGGATTGGGAGAAAATGACAAGCCTCGCGTGTGTGTGTGTGTGTGATAATTACATACTGTATCAAAGGCAGAGGACCATTGACACTCACCCCAGTGACCCTCCCATTATAGATGATCATTATAATCATCCCTTATTGATGGGCTTTGACCCTGACAGGAAGAGTGCTGTCTGTAGTTTGTGACTTCAATGTGTGTGTGTGTGTGTGTGTGTGCGCGTGTGTGCGTGTTTATGTGCATGCATGTGTGCATTTGTCTGTGTGCGTGTTTATGACACACATATTATCCTGTACACCTTCAGCAATACGGGTGTTTAATTCCTGTTTATTTGAGTTATCCTCACTCTAAGCAGTCATTCAGCACAAGGACCAGAGCAGATCTGTGTGCTATCCCCAGCTTTTATCACACACACATAAAGATCCAAACAGGACACAGAGAATATGACTGCGGACAATGGTGGAAGTGCTTCATTTCCATCTGAAAAACATGCTGTCTGACTCTGGGCACATAAATTGCCACATCCGGGGGTTTTTTATGTTCCCCAGTTTGCAATTTAAAAATAATTACTTTGGGTCCAAAAGAGAGGTTGGTAAATAGAGTTTGGTTATTGTCTCGTCTCTATTGGCCCCAATGTCTTGGATAGGGGGGGATTGTGTTTGTGTGTGTGTGTGTGGGTGGGTGGGTGTGTGTTTTTTGAGAGGCAGGGAGAAAGACCTATTCACTGATGGCCTTGTCACTGTCAAATCCATTCTCATTATGTTCTGACATTCAGGACTCAAGTGCACACAAACACACACACAAACACACACACACACACAAACACCCACACGCCCAGACACTTCCACACAGACACACGCACACCCTTGTTGTGAATGTCAGGGCATAATGAAAGTGGATATGACCTAGACAGGTAATTCACTTGAAAGTGTACACACACACACACACTGTTGTCAGAGTGTCGAGAAATAGGGCAGACTCATTATGTTATATGGTGTTGTTCCTGTGCTGTACACCAGCTGATGAGAACCTGTGTTCATATTATTCATTCTCTCTATAAAGGCTCATTTGCAGCTCCCTTTACCGCATGTCCCTGTCTGCTGTGTCTCACCAATCCTTCTTCTTCCGGATGGACAGACTGATGGTTCACGCACAAATCAGTACAAACACAATATGAGTTGAAGTGCTTCCAGTGCTTGACCAAATGCACACTATGTTATATGAAGGGAGTAGATGGGTGGACAGATAGACTGAGGGAAATAAGTATTCACAGTAAGCTTGTTGGATCAATCAGAGTGTGTTGTTGTTTGCAGGCCCATATAAGGCTGTAGGATCCTCATGTACCTCTGACTACAGACAGAGCTGTCACCGTCTGTCAGTACTGATAATAATCACCATACTGAGGTCTACTCCTCCGTTAAGTATATGGAGCATTATACTGGAGGTGGTTCGGACACACAGAAGCCATGTCATATGGTCTCCATGGTGAGAGAGAGGCTGTGTGTTTATGTCAGTGGTTAAACGTATCTATGAAATGCTCGACACTGGCGTATGACAGATCAATTTTCAGGTGTGTGGGTCTTTCTTCCTCCGTATTTATGTGTGAGAGAGGAGGTCTCAGTGCCAGTTAAATGAGAGAGATGTGGAGTATATTTGCTGTCCACGGTTGTCTAGGGGAGTTGGTCTGGCTCTTCGTTTATCTGTGTTCAGAGGGAGCGAAGAGGCGCGCAGGCCTTCTGGAGGGCACGTCTTCCACGCTGAGTTTCATGCAGTGGAGATTGCTTCCCCTCTCAGACAAAAGGAGAAGCGCGTATGCAGGGAAACCCACCACCAGCATCTCTGGAGTGAAAGCCCCCTGCCCCTCCGCCCCTCTCCCAGGGCAGAGCTCTCATTCTGGGCTGCGTTTCCCCGGCCTGCTGGGTGTCAGCTGGAGTAATGAGATATTTAGCGGAGAGAGAGAGAGTCCGTCTCCAGGGGAATCGGCTCCAATGCCAGGGCCCCAGACTGACACTTTCCTCCGAATGCAATTCTCTCCTTTTTTATCTGGGTCTCGTCAGAGTAAAGAGAGAGGATGAATGCTGGAGATCGAGTAAATATGCCTGAGCTGCTGTCAGCCCAAAGACATGCTCATCCACCAGATGAAGTCAAGTCCACAGAGGCCGGTCGGGTCTCATCATACACACACACACACACTCGCCATTTAGAATAGCGATGTGTTGAGGACTAGTGATGGCAGATAGCAAACCAAATCCCCTCCCCAGTTAACTGACTCTGAAACTCGCCTCCAACTAAATGTAGCAATCAAACGTTTTTTATTCTCCCGTGGCACATTGCCTTTGTTTCTGAAGGTTTAGCCCCTAGTTAAGCTTTGATTGCACCGAGTGGAATGATTTGATATGATAGAATATGTCTGTTTAAGCTTCACTGTCTGTTGCCCTTCTCTGTGGTTAATCAGTGCTGCTTTGTCTTTCATGTTATGGCTCTGCATGTGTCCGTGTGTGTGTGTGTGTGGGCGTGTAGGAGTGTGTACTTGTATGCACGGATGTGTGCGTGTCTTCACGTTTGTGATGAATATGCCAGCCCTGTCATCAGAATATTATTCCTGTACAGAAGCATTCACACATACAGACACACACAGGACACATTTATCTCATCAACTTCTACAGAGTTTGTGACAATTCGATCGGATCTTTTTATTCCTTCAAATCTCTCAGAATCTCTTTCTCATCCTCCTCTTGGTCTCATCTCCCCTTCTCTATGACCATCGCTCTGTTCTCTCTCTCCCCCAGTCTCCTCCTCCCACTCCTGCTCCCTGTCTCCCACCCCATATCCAAGAGGTGATGAAATAGTTCTAGAACTCAGGAAATCTCTTTCTGGGGGAAAAAAGAGCCTTGTGGACAGTCAGATAGCTGAGCCCGGAGGTGAATGCAGGCCCACGGGGCTGGTGTATTCTCATGTTCTGGTGTCTGGCGCATTGTGCATGCATCTCCGAAGGCACACCGTAGTAACGTACAATAGTTGTTCTGTGAATGCCTGAGACTAGCCCATAGGATAGGACCCTCTCATTCAGGATGTTAAACCTGGTCTCTCTCTCCCTCCTCCCCCCTCTACCCCTCCCCCCCCTCGCAGGGCTGCTCGTCCCCCATCGTGGTGAAGTTCGCCGACACGCAGAAGGACAAGGAGCAGAGGCGTCTGCAGCAGCAGCTGGCCCAGCAGATGCAGCAGCTCAACAGCGCCACCACCTGGGGGAGCCTGACGGGCCTGGGGGGCCTGACCCCACAGTATCTGGCTGTAAGAGGACCCTCCGCGTCGCCCACCCCTTACTGCAGCCCCGCAGCCAACGCAGCCGCCGCCGCAGCAGTCAGTTGCCCCCCACCGCCCCCACCCCCCTCCCCCCCCACCCCCCACTTTCACCACCACGATCGCCCTTACCGCCCTTGTACTCCTCCGGAGACACCCACCCCCCCCCCATTTCCCCTCTTTCGTTCTTATTCTCTCCTCCCTTCCCTCCTTTTTTAGAATGTCATGGTTTTATCTTTTCTTCGCTCGCCCCCGTCCCTCCCCTGTTCTCCTCCTCCTCCCCAGGGGGCGTAGCCGTACCAGGATAATGAGGCCTTTGACTCAGACAGGGATCTGGGTTCTATGGGTGGGGCCAGTCATCTGATCCAATCGAAACTCCCGTGGGTTGGAGGATCTCTATTGGGTCAGATCAATGATTGATGTTTCGGTGTGTCCTGTAAGGGTTCAGAGGCCTCATTCCCCACCTCTCATCAATACTAGAATATTTCTGAACCTCCCCTTTTCACCTCATTCTTGGAACATTCTGCTAGTCCACAAGACCTGATCCCCTGCTCTCTGCTCACTCTTAAACCTCTCCACTTCTATCCCCTGCTCTTAGTAAACCTTTAAGAACACAATCTATAATAACTACTCTCTCTAAGCCCCTCTCAACAATACCAAGACTTTTTATTTTAGACTTTAAAACATGTACATTTTCTGTTGATTTAATCCTTTGAGAAATTAGTTTTTTGAGGAATGCTCACAGTGTTCTATTTTTGTCCAGGAATTTTAATTAGCAGATTAAAGAAACCATGCCTAGCTTCTCCCAGAGACAATTAGTTGGTCACATATTCGCTTACATGGAGAGATAAAACTGTGGTTGTGGGCATCTAGTTCCCATGTTGTTACATTCTCAAGCTCTTTATAATAGCTAACACTGAGACCTAGATAACATTGTGTTTAAGACACGCAGAATGCATTTTGAGTCTTTGAGTCAATTCACTGAGTCTCTCCCTCTCCTCTCTCCCTCTCCATCTTCATCTCTCTCACTCACTCTCTATCTCTCTCTCTCTCTCTCCATCAGTTGCTGCAGCAGGCGACCTCCTCCAGTAACCTGGGAGCCTTCAGTGGGATTCAGCAGATGGCAGGTGAGTGACAGCACCTCTCGCAGCAGTAGACCTCCGTCCTCCTCACAAGCCCCCTCCCCGACAGCCAGCCCAGGGGGCCCAGCCCAGGGGGCCCAGCCCAGGGGGCCCGGCCTCGACCTGTCCCTGGTGGTGTGCTCACAGCTCTGAAAGGGAAGCAGGGGGTTGGTCGTTCTAGTGCTTCTTGTGACCTCAGGAGATCATCCGCTGGATGGCGGGAGATGTCATGGCGGGAGATGTCTTGGTCAGATTGGATCCGTGCGGCAGGAGATACGGTTGATCTTTGGACAGAAGCAGGAGGGAGGTCGAGGGAACAGAGGTAGAAAGGAGACATGAAATCGAGAACCGATGGAATCTGGGCTCCGATAAGCCTACGCTGCTCACTGGCGCCACCTACAGACGTGTTTCATTTGGTCCTTCTCATTCTGCACTCAATAGATCTCCACCCCGCTTCCCTCCATCCCTTTGTTTCTGTACATGTCTTTCCTTTCTCCTCTCCTCCTCCCTTTCTCCCACACATCCCTTTCTCCTCTCCTCCTCCCTTTCTCCCACACATCCCTTTCTCTCCTCGTCTCTCCAAATCGGCCCCTTATACCGCCCGTCCTCCCCCTTTTCCTTGCATCCTACCCCTACTCCCTCTCCTTCTCCCTCTCTCTCTCTCTCCCTCTTTCCCTCTCTCTCTCTCTCTCTCTCTCTCTCTCTCTCTCTCTCTCTCTCTCTCTCTCTCTCTCTCTCTCTCTCTCTCTCTCTCTCTCTGTGGGTGCTCAGTAAGCTGTCAGCTCTTAATTGTGGGCTGTTTAGCTGGCTGACAGGGAGAAGCAGAGGGGAATATTTATAGCCACAGTAGCGCAGGAGTAATTGCCGCTGCTGAAGGAAAGAAATGTATTATAATAATAAGTGCAAAACTCAACGGATTTCAAGTAGAAGACTTGTGTTGCGGTGAGGAAAATGATATACTTAAAAGCAGCGAGCCCTGGGTGGATGGTGCTGGATTCTCCTTTCCAGAGTGGTGGAGCGGTTATGGAGAGCTTGTGGGCTTCTCCAGAACAGTGAGTGTCATTTTGTCCAGGCGTGCTATCTCTGGCTCAGTGTGGGCCTCTGACGGTTCTCTTACCTCAGCAAAGGGCCGTTTGAACATTTTCTCTCTCTTACACACACACACACATACACAGATAGGCGTTTAGGGACTTGGAACCCAACGAGGAATGGCGAGTGCATTCCCGGATCCTGTTGGCCTTCCATCTGTGGCTCGGCGAGCCAGGGAGCGAGAGAGCCAGGAAGCAAAAGAGAGAGCGGGGGAGAGCGGGGGAGAGGGAGCGTTGGTGATTGGCAGGAGATGTGAGGCATCTGAGTGACATCTGGTCCCAGTCTTCAGCATGAGAAGTCACAGAGCTGTGAGAGGCTCAATTACCCCAATGAGCATCAATTAGAGGCAGCCAAGGCTGGGCAGCTCAACCATAGGGCTACACTATACAGTCCTGTAAATACAAACCCATTGATCTACGCCATGCAGCCCTGTAAATACACAACCAAAGGGCTACAATACACACAACCTTTAAGCCCCCCCTTATATCTCAGTGTGGTTTTGTCTTTGTTAAACTGTGTGTGTGTGTGTGTGTGTGTGTGTTTGTGTCAGGGTCTAAGGCTAAGCTAACCACTAAGGATATGCTGATTGAGTCAAACATTCCAGTTTAATGCAGGTGTATGTAGTGCTGTTGTCAAGGGAAGATTAAGTGTCGTTACACTATGGTTCATACAAGCAAGGTAGCCTTTGTGTGTTTTTCTCAATATCTTGATCAACACCTAGAGTTCTCAATGATTTGTGGAGGCTGGTAGGGAGTCAGTTGGCTGAGCGGTGAGGGAGTCGGACTAGTAATCCCAAGGTTGCCTGTTCGATTCCCGGTCATGCCAACTGACGTTGTGTCATTGGGCAAGGCACTTCACCCTACTTGCCTCGGGGGAATGTCCCTGTACTTACTGTAAGTCGCTCTGGATAAGAGCGTCTGCTAAATGACTAAATGTAAATGATTTCTCATGCAGATAAGAGGTCATCTCCCCAGACTCCCTCTCCTCCCCTGCCTCTCTCTCCTCTCCCTCTCCTGCCCAGCCTTCTTTTCTCCCCCTCCTCTCCTGCCCCCCAACTCCTGGTCTCCAGCCTTCCCAGCCTCTCCCTTGTCCTCCTGTTCTCTGCAACACACATGCTGTGAGCAGACAACCAGAGACAGCTGGTGGAAGCAGACTTGTTGTTTTCTCCGCACAGACGCTGTCCTCAGCACTATCTCTGTGATTCACACACACACACCTCCTGTCAAAGCAGGTCGTCACGGCAACCCCGGAACGGAACATTCTGGCCTGGTTGCTCTGGTATTACGAAGAAGAAGAAGAAGAAGATTTCCCTGCACTTTAAAACTAACCAATCAGAACTCAGAGCTACCTCCTAGTTGCTCCAAAACCTATGCCCTGATAGGCTCTTGCGATATTTAGTCGAACGATGCTGCTCTTATTGGGCTCCGCCCAGAATCGTGAAGCGACTCTCCAAAGTATCAAGCAAGACATGATCCTGATTCTTCTGCCTGGTGTCTCATATATGTGCTGTGTGTGTATACGTACAGTATGTTTGTGTGTTATGTTCATGGTACTGTATATACATTCAGATTGTATATACGACACATACCTCACATTGACCAAGTGGCCTTGCACCTCTCTTTTACTGGGCTGTTATCCAATTCAAGCTATGGACAAGCTGATAGTAGTTAGTGGCTGAGAGCCACATAAGGAGCCACACAGTTCCTCTTGTCTTTGTCACTCTCGAAACACACACACATTCACACACACAATACCTGGGTGAAAGGTTTACACAGAAGGTGTTTGATAGCTGTAGTTTCACCACCGCTCATAGGCTGGCATGTTGTCATTAATTATCCTTAAGGATGACCCCATATGCTAATACCACAGAGCTAATTCCTGATGAATCATAATGGCACATGCTTGTGCAGGCGGTAGTTGCTCGCTAAAGCATTATCCAGCATGTCTGATGGTTGGGTGTTCATGGATGCTATTATCAGGATGAGCTGTGGTCTAGCTCTGACAGTCGCTCACCGTAAACACACACACACACACACACAGGAACTTCCCCTCAGCGATCCAACCGATGAGGAACTGAAGCCTCCCTCTTCAGGAAGGCTCGACACACGGTTAGCTCACGGTCATCTCGCGGGTCGTGTCGCGATCAGGGTGCGGTCCAGCCTCCGCTCCCCAGGTTTGACACACCCTCTCTGGCTCCTCTCTCCAGGTATGAGTGCTCTGCAGTTGCAGAACCTGGCCACTTTAGCAGCTGCGGCGGCGGCAGCCCAAAGCTCAGCCAGCCCCTCCAACGCAAACCCCCTGTCCTCCAGCGCTGTCTCCCTCGGAGCGCTGGCCAGCCCAGGTAACGACGCTACAGAGGGGGGTCAAACGCGGGGACGCCTGCCTCCTGTCCTACCACCACCACCGCCGCCACCACCCCCTTCATCATCACCGCCACCGCCATCATCCCAGATACCGCCATTCCTATCTCCATGGTCCTCGTCGTCATTTTCGTCGCGTCGCACTCCGTGGTGTGTGTTCGTCCGCCATCTTTTGCTCTCGTGGCGCCGTGTTTTGTTTTTTTTTGCTCCCGTCGTTCATCTCCGTGGAGATCCCATCTGTGTTGTTTGTGTGCGTGCGTGTGTTGCTGTGTTGTAACCTGACTTGTGTGTGTGTGTTCGCCTCACTTCACCAGCCCAGAGAGAAACAGGAAGTAAAGGAGGGTGGTGTTGTGTTGGGGGCTGTGTGTGATCTGCTGTGCTGTGCGGGGCGGGGGCTACCTCTGTGCTTTTGTAACGGAGGTCAGTAAAACCAGGTCACACGGAGACTTACTTTTTCATCTCTCCCTCAGCCTGACACGTCTATTTCTTACCTCCCCCCTCCATTCTTTTCCTCTCTTACTTGCCTGCCCTATCTTTCAGTCTCCACTGTTCCTCACAGCCCAGTTCCTGCAGCCCTGTTTAGACAGTGCTGCTGTCTGTTTAGGAGCAGTCTCCTAACACAGCACAAATAAAAGCATTCTGGTTTTCTCCTCTTGTAAACCCACAATGCTTCTCAACACTGTTTGTCTCTGCTGTCGGCAGGCTGTTTTACCATCTCTCTCTCTCTCCCTCCCTCTCTTTGTCACTCATTCGCTCCGTGAATAGTGCGTGTTCAAGTCATGCTCAGTGTGAAGGAATGCTGTGACAATCGCTCTATTTTCTAATGACAGCAAAATGCCATTGTAATTTCCTAGGAATGGCTGCCTGTACGGTGCAGTGTTACACCTTTCCATCTCATTGCCTCTGTTAAAATCTGTCCTTATATGTATATCCTGTTTCCCTTCTTCTTCGTTTTACCTATACAGCCTCTACTGGTGCTGTTTTAGCTCTGGGTTTTATAGAGGGGAGAGATAGATGGGAGTTCCAAAATGGTCACTCCCCTGACACAAAGTATTTTGTGAAGGGCAACACACAACCACCCGCATAGCACATGACACACTTTGCAGCACTTTGGCATGTTGTTGTATGTGCAGACGTATATGTATAATGTATTTTGTGTGCGTGTCATAAGTGTACGTTTGTGTAGTCGTGTTTGTTCGTGTATTTTTGAGATGGTTCAGTCTTGACTAGATACTCAGGGAAACATGTAGTGGTCCACTGTGGTCCTCTTGCTTGTGCTCTTGGCTGCCTGCCTGTCTGTGTGCTTTGGATGGTGGTCTCTCTTTGGTCGTCTCTCACAGCCCCGGTGCTGGACTTTCATCACCAGCACCACGCTGACAAGATCCTGTTTCTGAAAAAAAGACATCCAAGTCCTAATCTTGATAGCTGTGTCCTCACTGCTGTGTGTTTCATCACGCTCCACTTATAGGTATATGTCTGTGTGACCAAGATCACGCCGTCACTTTCTGTCAGTTTTATCAGCGGCTGAATGAGGCCAGATCTATGGGGAGAGCAAGGCTGTGTGTCTGTATGAAGAGAGCTCATGTTGCTCCTAGTCACCATCTTGGGTTTTCTTCTCCTAACTAACGTGTTTGGGTTTTTTTTTGTCTCCCACTCTCCCGCCCTCTCCCTCCTCTACCCCCCCCCCCTCCCCACATCTCAATTTCCTCTTTTCTCCTTTTTCAATCTGTTTCCTCTCCTCTCTCCTTTGCCTTCTCCGCACCCTCTTTCATCCATCTTTTCTCTTCTACGATCCTCCCTCCCTCTTCCTCTGCTCCCCCTCTCATCTCCCCCTCCCCCTCCTCTGCCTCTTCCCACTAGCGGGCCCCACAGCTGGCTCCAACGCGGGCGCCATGAACTCTCTGACCTCTCTGGGCACACTGCAGGGTCTGGCTGGCGCCACCGTGGGGCTCAACAACATTAATGCACTAGCAGGTAGCGTCAACAGTGAGTATTCATCCTCCATCAGGCCGCTCCACCCATCCCACCCTCTCCTCCACCACCCTCCAGCCACACTGTTAACCGAGACACGCTCAAACAAATGGAGATGTCACTTTGACTGACATACATCATACACATCATGCTATGTGGATGTTGTGCATTCATTTAGTAGACGATTGAATCCAAGGCGACATACTGTCCAGGGGAGATTTGAACCTGCAATATCTTGATCGGCAGACGAATGCTCTACCACTGAGATATACCCCTCCCGCTGACACACACACATAAGTAGCAAGGCACAAGAACACAAAGTTCTGGTTTCTTGAACTCACCCAGCATGATCTAGACACAGACCACACCCAGAATGTCTAGACACAGACCACACCCAGCATGTCTAGACACAGACCACACCCAGCATGTCTAGAGACAGACCACATCCAGCATGTCTAGAGACAGACCACACCCAGCGTGTCTAGACCCAGACCATACCCAGCATGTCTAGAGACAGACCACACCCAGCATGTCTAGAGACAGACCACACCCAGCATGTCTAGACCCAGACCACACCCAGCATGTCTAGAGACAGACCACACCCAGCATGTCTAGACCCAGACCACACCCAGCATGTCTAGAGACAGACCACACCCAGCGTGTCTAGACCCAGACCATACCCAGCATGTCTAGAGACAGACCACACCCAGCATGTCTAGACCCAGACCACACCCAGCATGTCTAGAGACAGACCACACTCAGCATGTCTAGACCCAGACCACACCCAGCATGTCTAGAGACAGACCACACCCAGCATGTCTAGAGACAGACCACACCCAGCGTGTCTAGACCCAGACCATACCCAGCATGTCTAGAGACAGACCACACCCAGCATGTCTAGACCCAGACCACACCCAGCATGTCTAGAGACAGACCACACTCAGCATGTCTAGACCCAGACCACACCCAGCATGTCTAGAGACAGACCACACCCAGCGTGTCTAGAGACAGACCACACCCAGCATGTCTAGAGACAGACCACACCCAGCATGTCTAGAGACAGACCACACCCAGCATGTCTAGAGACAGACCACACCCAGCATGTCTAGAGACAGACCACACCCAGCGTGTCTAGAGACAGACCACACCCAGCGTGTCTAGAGACAGACCACTGGTGTGGTCAGACATCTCCCTGTGTCTGAGTGTCCATCCACACCCTCACCCACACCCTCCACCGCTACCTCACCCACTCCATCTGCTGCCGGGTTGTGTCACGGGTTATGCATGCAGATGTGTGTGTGTGATGTCTCACTGTGTTTTACTGTAGTGTGTGTGTGTGTGTATCTGGGGCTCTGTGGTCTTCATCAGTGTTGTTGTGACAGCAGAGTCTCACTGAGACCAGATCTCCACATTATTCTCTCCTGACCTTTTCTGTAGCAGCGTCCAGACCAGCCTGATCCGCAGCGTAAATCACCGGCCCCCCACACCCTCTCACGCGACAGGAAGGCCACACGTCTCATTCTGCCCCCTCCACCCGACCCCCCCCCCTTCCTCATTTAAGCACATCTAGCTCTCTAATTGAATTGCAAAGGTCACCGGTGCAATTATTCCTGAATAAATGAGTGACCTATAATTTCAGAGCGGCCTGTTGATCATTTATTTCCCTCCTTGTCCGTCCCACGCCATGACGCTGTGTCCAATGTCGCTCCGACCCTCATTAGACCCCCCCCCCCACTCTCTCCCCCCCCACCCCCACTGCCCCTCTGCCCTACAGTGGAAGGACACTTTAACCAGTGTGTTTCTCCATGTTTGACCTTTCCTCTATACCCCCCCTCTCCCGGCTCTGCCCTGATGTTGTGTGAGTGTAGCAGTGCTCTGATAGCTGGTAATGGTGGTGATCTGTCTGGGTTCCTGGGAGGTGATAGAGAGCGATAGAGAGAGACAGAGAGACAGAGAGAGTGATGCTGTGGAGGAAAAGGCAGTGTTGGAACTCTTGGAGCCCCTCGTCAGCTGTGCGGCGTGGATGCTAGGCTCTGACGGCACCTCGGAGCCTCTGCGCGTGGTGTTTGCGTGTTGTGTCCGTGGGGGAGGGGCATGGAAGAGCGTTGTCGTAGTGATCCTTTGACGGCTGACTGCTTACTTCTGCTGTGCTGTTTTAGTGTGCATGGTCAGGTCAGGCTACTCATTCACCTTAATGTTTTCTGTTTTGATGTGTGTGCGTGCGTGCGTGTGTGCGTGCGTGTGTGCGTGCGTGCATGTGACATGATGTTATGTAACATTGGTGATTATTGTATTTACCTTGTCCTTGTATTCTTTGCGTACAGTTCTGTCCTTGAGTCTGTGTGAGGTTTGTGTACATGGTTGTGTTTGTGTCTGTGTGTGTATGTGTGTGTGCGTGTGTGTGTATGTGTGTGTGTGGTAAACACAACCTTAAACAGGAGAGCTAATGAGTAAGTGCGTTCTTCTTTCTTTATTGTTGGGTTTTATGTAAAGTTGCTCAAATGCTCTCAGGTATGGCGGCCCTGAACGGAGGCCTGGGCGGAGCGGGGCTGACCAACGGCACAGCGGGCACCATGGATGCGCTGACGCAGGCCTACTCAGGGATCCAGCAGTACGCCGCCGCAGCCCTGCCCACCCTCTACAGCCAGTCCCTCCTCCAGCAGCAAGGGGCCGCGGGCAGCCAGAAGGAGGGTCAGTGTCAGGGTAGGAGGGGGTGAGGGGAGGGGAGGGATGCGGGAGGGGAGGGGGGGGGGGGGAGTCGAGGGGATGAAGGGTGGGGGGTGGGTGATGGTGAAGGGATTAAGGGTGGGGGGTGGGGGGAGGAGAGGGGATGAGGCATGCGAGGTTGAAAGAGGTGGATAGAGTGTTGTCCAGTACATAGGGACATCCATACAGACGGTCAGTGTGAGACAGGAGTGCATGTGCAGGAGGACATGAGTCATCAACTGGCATGGAAAAGTTTTCTGTATATCTAGCAAATGAGGATGGAGGAACGGGTAGTTGGGTCTGAGTGTGTGTTGACCCTGTCATGTCCTGCCTGTGTGCTGCTAGGTCCTGAGGGAGCCAACCTGTTCATCTACCACCTGCCCCAGGAGTTTGGGGACCAGGACATCCTTCAGATGTTCATGCCTTTTGGAAATGTGGTCTCTGCCAAAGTCTTCATTGACAAACAGACAAACCTGAGCAAGTGCTTCGGTACGTCAGCATCGACACTCACTCTTAACATGTATGACACAGATTAACTAAGCGACAGGCACACACATGCACATGTACTCTCTCTCTCTCTCCTACTCGTTCTGTCTAAATCTCTCTCTCTGTGAATCCCTCCCTCAGGCTTCGTCAGCTATGACAATCCGGTGTCGGCGCAGGCAGCCATCCAGGCCATGAACGGCTTCCAGATCGGCATGAAGAGGCTGAAGGTGCAGCTGAAGCGCTCCAAGAACGACAGCAAACCCTACTGATCTTAGTACTATAGGGCCCATCAGCTCCCATGTTAGCACAGCTAGGGTAAGTCCCCCGACCGACCAGCCACGACCTCTACACCGGGACTAGGGAGGGGGAGGGAGGGGGAGGGAGGGAGGGAAGGGGAGAGGGAGGAGGGACCACCCATAAACACCTGAAGGGGGATCCAAACTTTCTTCTTGTTTATTTATTTGTAAAAATATATATTTTTTTTTTGCTTTTTTCCTTTTAATTAGCAGTATTATTTATTACTCTTATGGTTTTGTTTGATATTTTTTCACATGAACGCTTCCATTACCGCCATTATTTTGTAATATTTTACGATGGACGAGTAGCTATCATGGGTAGCTTTTTTTCATTTTCTTTTTTTTTGTTATTGTGTAAAAAAAACTATTACATTTTTTTCTACGTAATTATTTATACTACTGAGAACTTAGTGGTTTAAAAACAGGAAATATGATTTTCTTTTCTATTTTTTTTTGTTATGAACCTGAGGCCTGAGGAGGCAGTCTGTAAGGGTTCAAATGTGGCTCCGATATGCACACAACCTTTCACATCCTGGTGTTGGTCACAGGCTGCCGCTGCTTCTCTTACCCCTCCATGCCTGCTGACACCAGGGAGCAAAGGGTTAAAAAACTTAGTGGCCTCTCACCTGTAGTCAACGGCAACTTCAGCCTGCATACATGCTCCTACTAAACACTCTAGTAATGTCTTATTTATTTATGTGGACAACATTTTTATTTCACACACACTGACAAAAAAAAAACTATTACTTAATTACTTAATTGTTTTTCTGGGTCAGATCACATTGGTCTTTGTTGAAAGGAATATTGTGTAGAGCATTTACAAAATAACATCCTGAAATTGAGGAAGGCTATAAAAATATGTTTATGGGCAAGGGGTTAACTGCGAATACTTGAGTCTTGAGAGAAAAAGAAATTAAATTACAGAAAGCCACAGGCCTGTAAATTTTATTTGTAAAAAAGCAGTTCTATTTTTATACAAAATTTTTACTGCCTCAGAAAAAAAAGGATTTTATTTATTTCCTATTGTTAAGTTATTGGACTCCTAAAGTACAGATTCCATTAGAGTAGAACCTTGTTGAGAAGTCTTGTGGAATTCGGATCTCTAGAGTTCATGTTCCTATAGCAGAACCACGTTCACACCACCCTCCGCCTCTGCCCCTCACCTCCTCACTCTCTGTCTGTGCATCACATCGGCCTGTAAGACGTTCCTTCTCTCTCTCTTTTTCGTGACTCCCCTCTCTCTCTCTCCATCTGTAGTGGGACTTAAATCTTTCCTTGCGTTCTGTTTTGTTACGTTATGTTTCTGTTTGTTTGTACAGTAAACTATAAATAGTTTCTCCCAAAAGGCCATCCATCTTCCTGATGGATATAACTTTGGGCGCTGTGTGTGTGAGAGTGTGTGTGTGTGTGTGTGTGTGTGTGTGTGTTTGTGTGTGCGAGCGCGTGTCTGCATTGTTGCTGTTGATGTTAATCCAAAACATATATTCTTTTCTACAAAACAAAAACAAATTTAAGAAAAAATTAATAATGGCCAGAAATGTGGTGAGTGGTGTTGTTGTTATGGTGGTTTACGTTGGTGTTGTTGTTGTATTGTTGATGTTGTTTGTTGTTCTCCTGATTTAAATGCTGTAGCGGTGTGGTGCCCTGGCTCTCTGTGTGTAACTCTCTCCTCTCCCCTGTTTTCTTCCCCTAGAACCCATCTCCATGCCTGTTAGCCTCATCGTTTGCCTAGCATGTCTCCGTGGCGTCAAAACAAAAACAAACAAAAAAGTCTCATCGTCCGTCATTGTTTTCTGATGTCTTTTCTGAGCTCACCTGATCATAACCTGGTCTCTGCCTACTGACCCTTTTGAACTTTGAACTTAGCTTGACCTTTCGGACATTTGTTTTGCATGTGACCTCATTTAGAACTGTTTTTTGGGAGGGCAGGGAAAGGGGCATCAGGGTTGAGGTAAGGGGGGCAACGACGGGAGGGAAAGGGGAGGGGGGGAAGAAGATGAATCAATGTGAAAATGTATAGCTGCATTCAACACAAAAAGACTGATAACTTCTATGGACAGAAACTAAACGTTCTTTCAAAATACACAAAACCTGTGGTCAAAATTATTTCCATTTGATTTTCTATTGTTTAGTTTTGTTTCCTTCATTACGTTGAGTTTCCTTTTGTGTTTCTTCTTTCATTTAAAGTAAACTTGAAAGTTCAGTACAGGAATTGGCATGCGCTCTCGCTTCTGGCATCACTAGCAATATGAGGCCCGGAGCAGACCATGACGGTTTCCATGAAAATAGACTACTTCCAAACAGTTTTGAATAAAAACTGTCTGATCAATATTAGACTCTCTCAGAGCTCTGTAATGGTTTTTACATTTTTCAGGCAGTGTAAAGTTTTTTGATAAGGCCATTTTAAGTGGCTCTGTTTCTCATTAAATTCTATATATAGAACCACTTTTTTCTAGAGTAGTTTAAGGTATCAAAAAACTCAACAAAAAAAGACCCTGTTTGGAGGGGAGAAATGCTACCTACTTGTCACCTTTTGCTGAACTGACTCACAGATAGACAATCCGTGGTTTAAATGCACATGATGAAATGACCTATATTTTCTACTGTTTAAATGTATAGAGGGGAAAAAAATAATACTAAAATACCTGTAACCCGCGTTAACGTTGGTGCTTCTCGTGACTTTAGTTTAGTTTTTAGTTTCATCACAAGTCTAACGGTCTTAAGTGTCTCATGTTTTTAAAGAGAAGACTAAAAAAATCAGTTTACTTGAAAAATAGACAACGCCTTTCATATTACTATGGTTACTTGTTTTCTTTTTTTTAAGGAGTCCCTATTTGCTAAATTTCATGTTGGGTAATTAGCTATATAAAATTCCTGAAAATATATATAAATATAAATAAATATATATATATATATATATAAAACATGTCAGCTTGTGAAGCATCAATGTCATTATTATTTTATTTCTATCGTGGGAAACAGTATTTAGATGTGTTTTGTTGTTCAGCAAAATGTGATTTCTTTTTTCTTATAAAGAAAAAAAGACCAGATCAGTGGAGTTTAGTGCCAAATTCAGAAGGTGCATCCTGCCTAGCGCGTCAGTGTATTTCTTGTGAAATTATTTGATAACATGGGTATTTTATTAAGTGTTTTGTATGGATCCCTCATATTTAAACATATAGATTTAAAAAGAGTTTGTTAACTTGCTATTATGTGGTCTTGTTGCCTGAAAATGTCATGTTTGCTTTTTCTTTTTGTAAGGATGTAAAAAAGTGCCCATGTGTCATATATATACACACACAAGGACACACATTAACACATACACACACACTCGTGCAGACCTCACAGTTGACTTTACTTTGTTATTGTGCATGAGAGCCCCTGAGAGTGAAAGCCTCAACAGTACAGTACTTTTCTTTCCAGGCATAACACACACACACACACACACACACAAAGTGTTTGTCACTCTCACACACACTGACAAAATATCATGAGGCGCTGTACAGAGTGTTCTTCAAAGCCTTATCACAAGCCTTTGCACACACACATAAACTCATAAAGATTAAAAAAAAACACTGTACAAATGATTTGTTTTTCTTGATGACGCGCTCTCACTTTCACGCCACAGATTCACTTTAATACAAAGTTGAGAGTGAAACGTATTAAGTTTAAAGTCATTTTCAGCCTGATCTCTTCCTTCACATGTACTTAAATGGGTTTCAGTTGCAGTTGTCACAGGCTGGCCGTAAGACACTGCTAGTGTGTGCCACCGCAGATGAATCACTTGAAAACATGAACGCATTTGCTTTAGTGATGCAAGAAAAGAGCAAGACTTCACAAACAAGCCTCAAATCTTTTATGGAAAGCAAACAGCAGGACTAAATCCAGAGTGATGGTGCGGCTATTTTCAGTTGGTCGGTTGTTATGGATCTTCTCTTGGTCTAACGGTAGTGATCAGGATTAATGTAGGGGACATCTGTGACATGTAGGCCTAAACAGCCCTCAGACTGCAAGGATGTCCTGTTGGTCTGAGGAGAGTTTGTGTTGGAGCCCCAGGCTAAGGACAGTGTTCCGCTAACGTTGTTGTTGTAGTGTAATCCACCAAAACAGTGTTGAGATGCCAAAGTATTCTGTCAACATTTTCATGGTCAGTCCGTTTACATGGCACATTGTTGTCAGTCTCAGTATTCTATGAAACTGCCCCCATCTCCCCTCCCTGAAAACATAGTTTACGGTCTGCTAAAGGCAGCACTATTTTATACAACTCACCAGTCGCCTTAACCAGGGAGTGTCGTATCAGTATTATAGGACTGTCTGATGTGGTAGACGTCCCAGTCAGTGGTATGTGCCAAGTCTAGGTTTTCCTGTTCTGTACTGTACGTTCTCACTCCTAATCGCTGGGGAAGATCCGCCATTTTGTCCGTTGAGAGTCTTCCTCCGTGGCTCTGAGGCAGAGAAGGATTCCTAAGGAAGAGTGGTATTGTGATGGATCGGACTCATTGTCGTCTTCGAGCTAACCAGGTTTATCTGAAATACAGGGTTAGATAGAAATGTGTAAGTGAGGGTCCAACAGAAGAGAATGATTACTGACTTCAACGAGGAGGTTCCGCTCAGTCCAGTTCACAGAAATAACCGTCTCAACCTAAAAGATGCCTAGTTAACCTTCACTATTGTGTCAAGTTACCAAATCGATGCCAAACGTCAGTGGATTTCATAGAACATCAAATTGAGGAGGCAGGCAGACTTTGATCATGCAGTATAGTATGTGCAGTGCCATAAACATAGTCAGAACTACCTGCTTGATGGCTGAATCTGTATATTAGTATTGATGGAGTCAGTCTAGATGTCGTCATACATTTCTACACTCATATTACACTTAAACACCGTTCACTCACGGTCCAAAGTAACAGTGTATAACCCACAGGTTATTTTCGCATGTTTTGATAGACATTAAATGCATGGTTTTGTGTTGTTACAGGACTTAACTGTCCAAATATCCTCTAAATTGCCAAATCTCATGATACATGCAGACACTTAACGAGTTGGCACAGCTTGGAGTAGGAAGCAGCGGCTTGCAGTAGCTGTTTAAGCACAAGAGAGCCCTCCACAGGCGCTTCTGATGAGTGCTTCACTTCAGGGGCTGTCATCACCAATGCTTGTTGTAATCTTTAAATCTTGTCACTGTTCAGTTTTCTGTTCTCCTTCTTTCTTAATTATCTTTAAGTGCTATTTATCAAACAAATGAAATTTGAAGGAAGAAAAAAAAACATGTAGTTTCTTTGCATTTTGGCTTATTATGTCAAGTTTTGGGGAAAATGTTTGTGTGTTTTCTCTCTTTCTGTGCCGTAAAAGAGCTTGTTGTCTGTAGATTAATATAATTTTGTTTGATTCTAAAGGATTTCAGTAGTTTAAAAATATTGTCTTGAGAGAAGCCAAAGTCAATGCATTTCAGTGGATTATGTAAGCGTGCTGTATGTTTGTTTGACAACACTTCGAAATCTGTCATTGGTTGGGATTTAAAAAGTACAAAAAATGCAGGCTTTCCTATTTCTACACCTGATTGTACTTATGCATTTTGTACCAGTGGAACTTTTTATACTGGAGATTAAAGGATACATCAAAAAAATATTAGAAAAAACAAAGCACCTGTCTGGCCTCGTGGTGTGGCCTGAGCTTGAATGGGTCGAGTATCATTTCTAGCTGGCATCAAGAAAGTTGGGTTTTGATATAAGATTTTCTAGAAGATCTTTGGCTTGGTTTCTTTACTTCTTTTTCCTCACTTGATTGTTGTTGCTTTCTTTTAGAAGAGGGGAGGCGAGTGGCAGTTTGTTTTGGCTTATAAATAGTTAGAGCAGTTTGTCTATACAAGAGCGGTAAGTTTCCTTTCATTCTGTACTGTGTCGTCTACATGATAAGACAATTAGGAATATAAATATTTAGTCACCTTCAATGGATTAATGTATTAGTTTAATGAAGAGATAAACTAATTAGAGGTTTTTGCTTTTCGCTGTTTAGATTTTTCTGGTTTCTCTGTCCTTCTCTGTGAACTAACTGTGTAGCTGAAGCAGTCAGAATTATTTTTGTAAACGTATGTTCTTGTGTGATGCAGTTTTTTGCTTCTGTCTCCGATATTAAACCATTTTTCCTAATACTTGTCTCTCTCTGTGTCTTGTTGTGTTTCAGTGCTTGTCTGGTGTTGTAATGTTTCTCAAAATCCCCAATGTGTCTCTTCTGTCTTTATCTCTCTATCACTATCTCTTTTGCCCAAATTGTTCTCTCTTTTTCTCTCTTCCTTTACCTTTCTCATGTTTGTTTTTTGTTCTACACATAGTATAGTATATTTCATCCCCAGTGACAACTTACTATGGTGTTCTCACTCAACATGGTAAATATACATGAGGTGTGTATGTATATTACTGTGTAGCCCAAGTTGCCGTGACCCACAGAAACCCGTCATCTGAAAACAAAGCAATACCCAGACATTTTCTGACAGGTTTTTGTCGGTCTCAAAAACGCAAACTGTTAACCTTTTTTTAAATTCCTCGCATAATTCACAAATCCCAATTTGAGCTTAGTGTCTACTGTACCAGCCAATGAGCACCCTTCAATATGACTCTGGTTAACAATGATTGGCGTAAAGGTTGAGAGGGCCTTTCTGCTGTCCCTGATAAGGAAATGCTGCTATTGGCCAGTGTGACTGTTCCCTTATCAGGGATTGGCCTGTGCTGTCCTCCTCTGTAATGTACACTGTTCTGGGTGTGATCTGTCACCTACGTCTGTGTTCAACTCCACTTCTGTTCTGTCTACTCTCTGTCTACTGCATCCCCCGAGAGAGGGAATAAATAAAGTTTTTCGATCATCTACAAATACCAAATCAAACTTTTTTCTCTAAAACCAAGTCTGACCTGGTGTCATCCCACAGAGAAGGTTCAGTAGGTAGCTTGTTTGTGTCCTCCAGATGTACCAACAGTGACCTTATCTATAAATGTCACACCTGGACAGTTTGATTTGATGTGGACTTTCTTGAGCTTCATGATATAAAAAGAAATTCTAGCAATGTTACAAGAACCAAAGATTCTTATTAAATATTGATTGTGGGATTCAGGCAGAAAACACAATAAAAGCCGATAGCTGGTATAGTCTTTACGATGTTTTACTAATAATTGATTATATTACCATTATTGTAAACTGCAAGACTGTAATGGTAGATAAAGGATAAATATGGGTTTTTCTGTCATATTTGGAGTTGTAGTGTTACCTGAAATGATCTTGAAAGGGATGAATCCAGTATGAAACCCAGGACATATATGCTCCTCACCCCTCACACAACCACCAGTGTTGTAGTGGCGCTGGGACAGAAGGTTTAACTGAAGCCACTTTGCCATCACACCAGCACCAGGACAGACGTGTCACCGTGGAAGCCTCAGGTAGGTCCACTCGCCATCACAACACTACCACCTCACCTGGAGCCACCTGCAGCTGTACTTGAAGGGCATGGTCTATGGTCTACTGTGGTGTGTGGAGTATAGTCCTGCCCACCTACTGCCTTGACGGGCACCGTGAATACCCAGTTCTTAAGCAACACTGACAGAAGGACAATTCCAACTCACTGGTTATATATAAACCACCTTCTTTAGTCTGCACTACACTTCTGCTACCACCATCAGGAAACATACATTTTACTCTAAATAACAACAAGCTAACCATATATAAGCATCTGTAATCTATATCATATTAACCATATACAGGCAGTGGTAGTCTACATCATACTGACCAAAAATAGGCATCAGTAATCCACATCTTAATAACCACACGTATATATAGGCATACATAGACAACATCCTAGGGGGGGGGTCAGATGGCTGAGCAGTTAGGGAAACGGGATACCAATCAGAATGTTGCCGGTTCGATTCCCAGCCAGCAAAATTACGTTGTGTCCCTGGGCAAGGCACTTCACCCTACTTTCCTCGGGGGAATGTCCCTGTACTTACTGTAAGTTGCTCTGGATAAGAGTGTCTGCTAAATGACTAAAAATGTAAAATCCTCCTCACCATATAAACACATAAATAGTTAACTTCCTACTGACAATTTAAAGTCATACATAATCAACATCCTACTGACCATATTTAGGCATCAGTAGCTGCAGAGGGTGTGATGTGCAGAGAAATAAGGATGGTATCAACACTGCATCTAAGATGGTGCTGAGCACTGTGCTATATTTAAACTACCCTGCCAAATGTGTGAGACAGAGAACACTATCAAGCACAGATGTATTTATATCGAAGACCTTATCCATTATTCAAATGTTCTGGAGAGGTAGACAAACACACACACAAGCACACGCACACCAAGCCTCATTACAAACACACAAACCGCTACAGTCACTCGCTACAGTCACTTCCCCTCTACCAGACTCCCCACAGTGTCAGCCAAGCTTCCTGCTTGGATCTGGGAGGCAGCTTTCCAGACACTTCCACCGAGCGGAGAGAAAGAGGAGGAGGAGGAGGAGAGGAGGTGTAGCCGCAGTGGAGATAAACAGGAGATAAGAAAATGATAGACGGAGAAAGGAAGAAGATTTGTTTGATGAGCCTAATGAAGATGAATTACCTAGGGAGGTATGTGCTGGGCCCCCCCCAACTCTGGTGAGACAGAAACAGGAAACCCAGTGTAATGATGCCACTGCAATCTCAGAGGAACAAGCTCTCATTGTGTATGCTTTAGAGATGCTACCGACAAACCGTTACATTCCACTGGGAGACAGAGAACTCAACTTACTAAGTGCGTGATACAGTCTGCAGTTTGTAGTTTAACCATTATCGGTGCAGTATTGTGCATATTGCTGCTAAGCCTTGGAGCAAAGTTTTGCTAGGACACTGGTTTCAAATCATCAGTCAACTTTTCTCGCCACATGAATCATTTCATGTCACACGTATCAGGTTACCATGTGCTTCATTTAAGCTCTCGTAAAGAACAGATTGTAACTCTATATCATGATTCCCAATGTCAAAGACACAAGAAAATTAAAACAGTATTCTGCTCAAAATACTAGATGGCAGTTCTTTCTAATGTACCCTTTTCAATAACTCTTGGTTGTTGATCCATCTGCTATCCATACCTCAAAGTAAAAATTATTCTGTGTGAGGTTCTGGCTTTCAGAGCCCTCAGAAAACCAACCAAAATGAAAAACATATATATTTATATTTCGTAAAAGGACATGATACCTAGACGATTTCATAAGCCATGAAATGAAAAAGTGAAATCAAATTCAGAAACCAATTCAACAGTCAGACCAGTTACAGTTTTTCTCGATTGGTTACACACATTTTCTGAATGCATACCTCATACTCTCAGAACTCTACACACAAATCAAAAAAACACACACACAATGGGCAAAACCCCTCACTTCTCCTGCAAAATTAAACTTAACATTCAAAACAATGTTATTTAATCTCAAAATGGTATTTTGTTTTCAAATGACAAACACAAACCATTATATGAATAGACATTTATAAGAACCATTTGAACACTAATGTGCTCAATGTAAAACACTATGATGAATGGAAAACACTTCTTCTTCATTCATCATAGTGAGTTAGGCCTTTTTTTGTTCAGTGTTACACTTACTACAGACAGTACATACATAAGTGTGTTGTAAAATATTTGAAAATATTATTTTTATACTCAGAACACAGAAATACACGGTAACAAATATGTTTTACGTATTTTTCCCAGAAAAACAATGTACACAGTGTACATCCCAACCAACACAAAGTTGCACATACAGTGGTCTACATACAAAACAACAGAATCATTTACTGTATAGTGTATACAGTTACATTATTATTATTTTTCTTTGTATTTGCCGTAATGTTATGGCGTTATTTTCTAGGACCATGTTCATGATTTCAGTTTCCTGTTCAGGAGACAGAAGACGTTCCCGACCACCTTGTGTTGGTAATCTTTCAGTTCTGCCAAACATATAGTAAAATACTGTAAATACTGTGTAGGAATACAAAGTAGGAATACATTTTCCAAATACTTGAAACATACTTTATTTTTACAGTCCTACAGAACAGTCCACAGGCAATACTTTACTACTGTACTCATTGAGTACTGTATTGATATGCAGTAGGCCTACTGCAATTTTGTAGTGAGAGTAGATTTCTTACCTATTCTAATTTCGTAAAGTCCCGATGATGGATGCTACAGTGTACCTGCTCAAATTTGGCTGTACTCTTTGCCCAGCCTCCCTCATTGTTAGACCATGGTTGACCACATGGTCAACCAAAGCGGCTCGGATCTCATCAGAGATTATGGTCCTTGGCCTTCCTCATCCTCGTCCTCCCCATCCTCCTCCTCTTACTCTCACTCCTCTGCCTCTGCCTCTGTTTCCAATGTTGGCATCCATTGCTCAAAAACAGAAGAGGTCACCTGTTGCCCTTTTATGCTAAAGCTCTGATTGCTAATTGTAAAACTGTGTGACAGGTGTTTGTCCATGCGATGAGTCAGTGTGCGTATTTGAATGGCAGTGTATTCCTTGTGAAAACAAAAGATTTTCTTCATGAAAATTGTGCCAAATGCAGAGAATTGTGTGTAGTGTTTTGAAAAAAGTGTGTTTTAGAACTGCAATTTGAGTGTAAAGCAGGAATTGTGCTTGTAGTTTAGCAGAATTGGTTCATGGGGTTGGTGCATGAGTTACATGTTGTGGTCATTGTGTCTCAAGTACCAGTATTTGTGTGTAAACAATTGAGAAAAACTGTAATCTCACTGCCACACTATCACAGTACACTGCTGACATCTTGTGGCAACAAAAAGGAGTTCTATTTATTTTCATCTATGTTTAGGCTATATTTTCACTGAAAGCTCACCTGGATGAGAAACAACTATCAGTCAGTCTCTTTCATTCATACAGAGACTGTGACCATGGGACGTCCCTAGCATGTCAATGCGGAATATGGTGTGAAAGCATTGTTTTGAACTGCATTGGAAAGGAATCAAACCTTGTCATTGTGAACCTGATATTCCCATTGAAGCAGATGTGTCAGACATGTACTTCTCATGTGCTTCTTCCTGTGGACATTCCTGCTGTGGAGCTCACCCTGTGTTCCTCATGAACTGCTTTATCTCTGTCTCACATTGAGACACCCTGTGTGTTTGAGTGTGAGGGTCCACCAGAGAGAAGGTGACGGGTAATTATGAGCAGGAAATCTGACCTACATGCTGTCCTCTCTCTCTCCCTCTTTCTCTTTCTCTATCTCTCCCTACAAACCACCACAGGTCCATCTAGGAGATGAGGAGTTATATTTCCCCAGTCTATTTCATGGTTACTTGAAGAGTACACAAACTGAAAAATAGATGAAGTCATTCTTTGAAAAGCCAATTTCATCTGTCTGGGCTTCATCACTGTGTGTACCTCTGTTGTGTACAGCGTATGGATCTGTAACTGGCATGGTTTGTCGACACCGCCGCCACAATCACAGGCCTAATAGGCCATGAAATCAACACACACGGCGGAGGAACCGTAGGAGTGGGTACCCTCACTTTCACAGGAACATCATCAGGTGTGACATTAGTCTGACAAATGGGCCATAACATGTGGCACTAACAAGGTAAGCGACACAGGTCGCTACCAGCGTGAGCAACATAAAAGAGATCGCTCTGCTGTCAAGTGATTACTGGCTGTGACTCCAGACACTTCTCACTGTTCGGGTCTGCCACTGCATACAGATACAAATGTTATGTATCGTAAAGGCTTATTGATTCTCGAAGCTGGTATCACAGTGTTCTTTAGTCGGTGAGTTCCACAGAAGGCTCCTTGTCTAATTTAATTTTGCTCACGACTGAAGACCTTCAAACCCATGCTCAACAACTGAACGCAAGTCACTATTAAATGCATACATGAGTACGTCCACTAACGTCATTAAATTGGATCTGGATGTTTGAGATCAAACAAAATGTACACCATGTTGTTCTGTCCACAAATAATTATAATATCATCATTCAAAGTAATCTACACAGACACAGATATCACACAGTCCAATTCTTCCAGTAGTCTATCTAATGGCCTGCAGGGTATTCCCGGCCTCTGTAAACACACCACTGTCCTCTCTCCATTATAGACCCTGGATGTTTGTAAAAGCTCCTGTCAGTGGAGGCCCTGCCACTGGGAGTCAGAGTCAACATGATCTAGGGAGTATTCCCAACTGTACACTCTGATTAACACCATTTGAGGTGGCATTGCAAACTGACACACACTTGCATGCACAGTTACAACATCAGTAAGCATGAAGCTGTTTTTGAGAGGCTCTGACCTAGCCCCTTACTAGTCACATCTCTGAAAATGTGTTTGTTGTCTTAAAGTTGATGTTTGCACTGGGATATTAGACTGTCCCCACTGTAAGCAGTTACTCAGCTTGCTACTAACACAGCATGGATATCTAGTGCTTCCATGATGCCTTGGTCATGAAAAGAGATGCAAATCATGTCATCCAAGAATGAATTAACCCTGGTTGGTTTTGTTTTTGAGTTGTGTTAATGTGTTGACTGTGTTAAGAGGAGTTGCATGTGTTTATGTATAATATAAAATGATTATAATATGACCTACAAATTAAAATCGTTTTAAAGAAAAAGAACAGTACGTTATGTGTTAAATGTAAATAGTGGAAGTTGTTTTATATTTTGTCACTTTACAATATTGGCAATGGCAAGTAAATTAATCTTTTACGCACCAGTTCTCCTGTCATGCTAAGACTACATTTAAGTGCAATCCTATCAAGTGGGACTAATAGGCGGAATTTCATTCTCTGTCATGTTACCATTTAAACCTAGTGCCGCAACCTCGTTTCGGATCCAACATGGCTGGTAAAATAAGCCCGTCAGGCGGCGCATTGCTACCTGGAGTAGGATCGATTGCACAGCGCCCTGCAGGGGTTTCCATAGAGAGTTTGAGAAGTGCTGGCTGTAGGAAGAGCTCTGACTTCCTGGTACGGGACAATGGGCAACAACTGTAGTCTGGCAGAGGAAATACTCGCAGCGATGTGATCAAGGCGGACACGTAGGATTAAGAGCAAGGTAAACGAATACTTTCCATTCAAATATTTTTCTGTGATACATATAACATCCATTTCAAGATATGCATGTGCCAGTGCTGTACTGCGGGCTGTATAGGGCTACGCTAACATGCACTCTCCTGCTATGAGAGTGGCAGAAGCGATGCAAGTTGGTGAGGAGTCTGTAGGGTGTTGTGTTTTACGGTATGTGCCGTTACGCCTGAAATTCAATCGCTTTATTTACGCACAGCAATAATGTTTCATGAACACAAACTTTATTCTTATTTCTATTTCACCGAGGCCTATGGCCAAGCCCCCAGACGGCCTCCCGCACCAGAATCGATGTTGACAGACTGCAGAAACACTAATCACACTATCCTATTGGTTGAAGACCCGGCTGCCTGTACTCTGATTGGCTTTTCCTCCCTTTCACTCATTTTACGTTTGCGAAGCTTTCAGCATTCTCCTGTAATTGATTTAAGGAGATCAATGGAAGAATTAAATGTTCTATTGAAAGCTATTAAATAATTTACTATTTAAGTGTTACGATGGCTACGTGATTTCTTAATTTAGTCGGATCCGTTGCTTTGTTTACCGCGTCGCGCGGGCTTGCGGTGTGCTGAATGGGATAAGGGATAGAGTTACCTATGTAGCAGTGCCTCAATCCCTCTGTCCCGCTTCGAGATAATGCGGCTTAACACATTCGTCACTTTACGTTTCGAAATACTGGCGATATATTTAGCCAAGCAGAGCACAACACAACAATGCTAGGCTACATTGTAAACACTCCGCACATTGTAGCCTGTGGTACCACTAAGTAGAGAAAGTTTTCTCTCTGCACCACATGTCGAAAACAAATCGTGTATTATCGTAGCTGCTACCGTAAACAGATGATGCCACATTAATCAGTTGAGGGGGCGACTAGTCTTTAAATAACGTGCCGTGGCGTGATGTCAGGGTCAGAACATTCACGTTATCAGCTTTTTATTTGATCCATTGTGTCATTGCTGTGCTGGCTTGGTTGTTGCTGAGTCGCATCTCTGAGGCTGCTGCTCAGTGCACAGCCCTCCCCTCCAGGTTCTCTGCCCGCCGAAATGGCCCGATGCGGAATGAAGACTTGTGACAGCGTTCTGCATCAATAAGACGCTATGGCCCTCTTACAGCTGTTTTAAAATAATAGCCTGTGTGTTCATGTTTGAAATACTGTGCCATGATACATTTGAAAGGGTATTGCATAACATGACGACTGGAGGGAGCCTAAATGTAGTTTCTGGTGAGCTAAAGCCTTGTCCTGGTGAAAATACTGACAACCACACAATTTGAGGGGTCAAGAAGCCCACTTTTTCCACGACCCCTTCCTCTCTGAATTCAAATCATTTGTCATCATCAGGTCATTTGTTTGAAACCCAAGGAAACCCCAACCACAAGCAACTTCTGACAAACATGTAGTTATACGATACTCCTAACAAACACATTCTAATCTGTTCACATAAAACGTGCCCAATAGCAACAAGTGTGTTATGGGCATAGTTTTGCATATCCTACACTTTGATATTTATCTTTCCCATTTAAAGCACATCACAATATACCATCAGTCAAACAATATATGGCTTTAAATGTATTCATTTTTGAGTCGTTCCTTTTCCCCGTACGTGTCCTAGTTGCTGGTTAATTGGTCAGTGGCATGGCTCTCTCTCAGGGTCTCATCCTGACAGAGAGGAAATGGTCCAGACCCAGCAGTAGCCAGGGTCAGCAGCCACAAATTATCTCATCTCCTCTTCCCCTATTACCTACTCCTCTCTCTGTCTATCTGTCTCATATCCTCTTCTCCCATTACCTCCTCTCTCTCTTTTTTTCTTTCACTCCCTTTGTCTCACACAAAAAAGCGTGCCTCCAGTGAAGCCTGTGCTGGGTCAGAGAGAGGGAGGAAGTGGCAAGATGTGTGTGTGCTCTTACTGAAAGAGCAGTCTGTTTGTCAGGCTGGACAGCAGCTTCTTTTCGTAGACTGAAAAGAAGCTCTTCACCAAACTTCTATAGCGTAGCAACTGAGGCTTAGCTATGCCCCCCCCCCCCCCCCACGCACACACACACAATATAGTGCTATGGACCAGGGTCGGCTCCAAGGGGGGGCATTGATGGGCAATGCACGCCCAAATGTAATGCTGTGCCCCCTCAAAAAATATTTTGTTCTAGTATAAATAAGAAATACTGGCATTGGCTATAAATTAAATATCAAGATGGCTACAGTTTCCTGCAGAATATGTAGGTCTTCTCTTATTTTGACTCTCATACATGCTTTGTAAATGTGTGCCCCCCTTGTGAAAAAAAATGCCCACCCATTTAATTCGTTCTGGAGCCGAGTCGAGTCTGCTATGGACAGTAAGCATATTCATTTTAATATATTCACCCATTCCCATATTAACACACACACACACACACACACACACACACACACACACACACACTTATCAAAACTCATAAAAACACACCACTCCAACACAACAGATGGGTAGGTGTAACCTTTCTATGTGAGGATAGCTGTGTGTGTGCATATTTAACCCTTGTGTTATCTTCGGGTCATTCTGACCCATCAGTCATTGTGACCCACCGTCGTATTGCGACAGATTTACCGCATACAAAGACAAAGTGAAGCCTTTTCTTTTAACCGTTGGGCTGTCTCAGACCCCCCACATTGCGAAGGTTAAAATAAAATTATTTTAATTTGTTTTTGTATTGGGTAAAATTGGGTAAACACAACGATGGTTCGTTATGAACCTTTGGGTCATGTGACCCGAAGGCAGCACGAGGGTTAAGAGAATGAGATCATGCAGAGGTCAACTCTGATAAAGATAACATAGCACAATAGACTTACAGTAAGCATGCACACACTCACATATAACCTTGATGTACACACACACACACACACATACACGCTCACTCTGAAAGGTTATTACTGCATTCCTCTACTCCTGATCAAGAGCTGGCATAGCAACACTGGTACCAGTCTCTGGTGGGTTCTTGTGCCCACTGGCACCCTGAATTGCTACTCTCTCTAAACCTGGGCTTGGAGCAGCTGGGCCACACACAGCACACACCAGATGTTGGAGCTGTTTGTGTGTCTGTGTGTGTGTGTGTTCGTTCATGCTGGCTATATGTATGCTGCATTGGCACACGCTTGCGCTGTGTGTCTGGCAGTTTTCCTCTCACTTCTAGATGTGTGCACGCGCTTTTGTTTATGTGTGTATTAGACTCCTAATGGCCAGCGACTCTTCTCCTTTCATGACCCCCCCACCCCCTTTCCCCAGCCTGGGGACAGAGGTACTAATCGATGCCTGCATCCCCAGCCAACGTTCTGTAATAGTTCTTTTTCAGTCCCTCAGTGACGGCAGTGTTGATTGGCTGGTACTGTTTGAGTCCCTTCTGCCCCAGGGCTTTGGATTGGCTGTGTCCTGGCTCAGGCCAGAGGTGGACATATGGTCTGACTAATCCCAGGTCACAGCCTTAAAGCTAAGACTCTCAGCCTCTACTCCCTCTGCCCCCCCCCCCCCCCCCTTCTTGTCTCTCTCTCCAGGCTCCTGATGACTCACCTGGTTGGGATAGAGAGTCCGGGACGCCTGGGTAGGCCACCACAAACACAGTTAGGTGTGGTGTGTAGTATCACTGTGGCGGTGGTGGTGTGTGTAGTATCGCATGTAGGCAAGGCATTTAGAAGGATGACTCAGCACACGGTCAAGGGAGCCAGAACCGTGGAGTT